>NW_024723541.1:3225237-3241549 GCF_018991925.1 Homarus americanus
ATAATAGTTACCCCTTCTTAGTTTTCTGTGATGATATATAATAGTTACCCCTTAAACCTTCTTCTTCTTCCTCTCATCAAAACATTAATCCTTCATATTCTTCTTCTTCCTCTCATCAAAACACAAGGGAAAGATCGAAAGCTAGAGGGAAGAAACAAAATTCGAAGTGGTCATTTTAAGATCGAAAGCTAGATGGAAGAAACAAAATTTGAAGTGGTCATTTTTTTTCGCCCCTGTCCCCAACCCTGCCCCCTGAAGCCTAGTTTACTTATATTACTTTAGGATGCCACCTTTTTGGCGAGTTGCACGAATGTATGTAATTGCTTAATTAATTACATGAATAATCAATAAGGCTTTTAATAGCATACTCTGTTTCATATTTACTAATTAATGCAATGATCTTATAAAAGATATTTTCACAAAAACTAGAGATATCATTGAATATAATTGTTTTATGGGATTAAATATAATAGTTACCCCTTAGAGTTCGGTCACGAAATATAATAGTTACCCCTTCTTAGTTTTATGCGATGGAATATAATAGTTACCCCTTCTTAGTTTTCTGTGATGATATATAATAGTTACCCCTTAAACCTTCTTCTTCTTCCTCTCATCAAAACACTAATCCTTCTTATTCTTCTTCTTCTTCCTCTCATCAAAACACCAGGGAAAGATCGAAAGCTAGAGGGAAGAAACAAAATTCGAGGTGGTCATTTTAAGATCGATAGCTAGATGGAAGAAACTAAATTTGAAGGGGTGGTTAATTTTCGCCACCTGTCCCCAACCCTGCCCCCTGAAACCTAGTTTACTTATATTACTTTAGGATGCCCCCTTTTTGGCGAGTTACACGAATTTATGTAATTACTTAATTAATTACATGAATAATCAATAAGGCTTTTAATAGCATACTCTATTTCATATTTACTAATTAATGCAATGATCTTATAAAAGATACTTTCACGAAAACTAGTGAAATCATTAATTATAATTGTTTTATGGGATTAAATATAATAGTTACCCCTTCTTAGAGTTCTGTCATGAAATATAATAGTTACCCCTTACTTTCCTGTGATGGAATATAATAGTTACCCCTTCTTAGTTTTCTATGATGAAATATAATAGTTACCCCTTAAACCTTCTTCTTCTTCCTCTCATCAAAACACTAATCCTTCTTATTCTTCTTCTTCCTCTCATCAAAACACAAGGGAAAGATCGAAAGCTAGAGGGAAGAAACAAAATTCGAGGTGGTCATTTTAAGATCGATAGCTAGATGGAAGAAACTAAATTTGAAGGGGTGGTTAATTTTCGCCCTGTCCACAACCCTGCCCCTGAAGCCTAGTTTACTTATATTGCTTTACGATGCCACCATTTCGACGACCTACGCCTTAGTTTATGTAATTACTTCATTAAATACATGAATAATCAACAAGACTTTTAATAGCATACTCTATTTTATATATACTAATTAATGCAATGATCTTATAAAAGATACTTTCACAAAAACTAGTGAAATCATTAATTATAATTGTTTTATGGGATAAAATATAATAGTTACCCCCCCCCTCCCTTTGAGTTCTGTCATGAAATATAATAGTTACCCCTTCTTAGTTTTCTGTGATGAAATATAATAGTTACCCCTTAAACCTTCTTCTTCTTCCTCTCATCAAAACACTAATCCTTCTTATTCTTCTTCTTCCTCTCATCAAAACACCAGGGAAAGATCGAAAGCTAGAGGGAAGAAACAAAATTCGAAGTGGTCATTTTAAGATCGATAGCTAGATGGAAGAAACAAAATTTGAAGGGGTGGTTAATTTTCGCCCCTGTCCCCAACCCTGCCCCCTGAAGCCTAGTTTACTTATATTACTTTACGATGCCACCATTTCGACGACCTACATGAATTTATGTAATTACTTCATTAAATACATGAATAATCAACAAGACTTTTAATAGCATACTCTATTTTATATATACTAATTAATGCAATGATCTTATAAAAGATACTTTCACAAAACTAGTGAAATCATTAATTATATAATTGTTTATGGGATAAAATATAATAGTTACCCCCCCCTCCCTTTGAGTTCTGTCATGAAGTATAATAGTTACCCCTTCTTAGTTTTCTGTGATGAAATATAATAGTTACCCCCTTAAACCTTCTTCTTCTTCCTCTCATCAAAACACTATCCTTCTTATTCTTCTTCTTCCTCTCCATCAAAACACCGGGAAGATCAGCTAGAGAGGAAGAAAACAAAATTCAAGTGGTCATTTTAAGATCGATAGCTAAGATGGAAGAAACAAAATTTGAAGGGTGGTTAATTTTTCGCCCCTGTCCCCAACCCTGCCCTGAAGCCCTAGTTTACTTATGTACTTTACGATGCCACCATTTCGACGACCACATGGTTATGCTGTGCCCCATTTAAATACATGAATAATCAACAAGACTTTTAATGCCATATTCTATTTTATATTTACAAATTAATGCAATGTTCTTATAAAAGATACTTTCACAGAATCTAGTGAAATTAGTAAATATAATGGTTTTATGGGATAAAATATAATAGTTACCCCCCCTCCCTTTGAGTTCTGTCATGAAATATAATAGTTACCCCTTCTTAGTTTTCTGTGATGAAATATAATAGTTACCCCTTAAACCTTCTTCTTCTTCCTCTCATCAAAACACTAATCCTTCTTCCTCTCATCAAAACACCAGGGAAAGATTGAAAGCTAGAGGGAAGAAACAAAATTCGAAGTGGTCATTTTAAGATCGATAGCTAGATGGAAGAAACAAAATTTGAAGGGGTGGTTAATTTTCGCCCCTGTCCCCAACCCTGCCCCCTGAAGCCTAGTTTACTTATATTACTTTACGATGCCACCATTTCGACGACCTACATGAATTTATGTAATTACTTCATTAAATACATGAATAATCAACAAGACTTTTAATAGCATACTCTATTTTATATATACTAATTAATGCAATGATCTTATAAAAGATACTTTCACAAAAACTAGTGAAATCATTAATTATAATTGTTTTATGGGATAAAATATAATAGTTACCCCCCCTCCCTTTGAGTTCTGTCATGAAATATAATAGTTACCCCTTCTTAGTTTTCTGTGATGAAATATAATAGTTACCCCTTAAACCTTCTTCTTCTTCCTCTCATCAAAACACTAATCCTTCTTATTCTTCTTCTTCCTCTCATCAAAACACCAGGGAAAGATCGAAAGCTAGAGGGAAGAAACAAAATTCGAAGTGGTCATTTTAAGATCGAAGGCTAGATGGAAGAAACAAAGTTTGAAGGGGTGGTTAATTTTCGCCACCTGTCCCCAACCCTGCCCCCTGAAACCTAGTTTACTTATATTACTTTAGGATGCCATCATTTGGGCGAGTTGCACGATTTTATGTAATTACATAATTAATTACAGTAATAATCAAATAACACTTTAATGCCATATTCTATTTTATAATTACAAGTTAATGCAATGTTCTTATAAAGGA
This sequence comes from Homarus americanus, assembly GCF_018991925.1. Classification (NCBI taxonomy): domain Eukaryota; kingdom Metazoa; phylum Arthropoda; class Malacostraca; order Decapoda; family Nephropidae; genus Homarus; species Homarus americanus. The sequence continues at coordinate 3,228,740 of NW_024723541.1, forward strand.
TACTTTCACAGAATCTAGTGAAATTATTAAATACAATTGTTTTATGGGATAAAATATAATAGTTCCCCCCCCCCCTTTGAGTTCTGTCATGAAATATAATAGTTACCCCTTCACAGTTTTCTGTGATGAAATATAATAGTTACCCCTTAAACCTTCTTCTTCTTCCTCTCATCAAAACACTAATCCTTCTTATTCTTCTTCTTCTTCCTCTCATCAAAACGCAAGGGAAAGATCGAAAGCTAGAGGGAAGAAACAAAATTCGAAGTGGTCATTTTAAGATCGAAGGCTAGATGGAAGAAACAAAATTTGAAGAGGTGGTTAATTTTCGCCACCTGTCCCCAACCTTACCCCCTGAAACCTAGTTTACTTATATTACTTTACGATGCCTCCATTTGGGCGAGTTACACGAATTTATGTAATTACATAATTAATTACAGTAATAATCAAATAACACTTTAATGCCATATTCTATTTTATAATTACAAGTTAATGCAATGTTCTTATAAAAGATACTTTCACAGAATCTAGTGAAATTATTAAATATAATTGTTTTATGGGATAAAATATAATAGTTCCCCCCCCCTTTGAGTTCTGTCATGAAATATAATAGTTACCCCTTCACAGTTTTCTGTGATGAAATATAATAGTTACCCCTTAAACCTTCTTCCTCTCATCAAAACACTAATCCTTCTTATTCTTCTTCTTCTTCCTCTCATCAAAACACAAGGGAAAGATTGAAAGATAGAGGGAAGAAACAAAATTCGAAGGGGTCATTTTAAGATCCGAAAGCTAGATGGAAGAAACAAATTTGGAAGTAGTCATTTTTTTCGCCCTGTCCCCAACCCTGCCCCCTGAAGCCTAGTTTACTTATATTACTTTAGGATGCCACCTTTTTGGCGAGTTGCACGAATGTATGTAATTGCTTAATTAATTACATGAATAATCAATAAGGCTTTTAATAGCATACTCTGTTTCATATTTACTAATTAATGCAATGATCTTATAAAAGATATTTTCACAAAAACTAGAGATATCATTGAATATAATTGTTTTATGGGATTAAATATAATAGTTACCCCTTAGAGTTCGGTCACGAAATATAATAGTTACCCCTTCTTAGTTTTATGCGATGGAATATAATAGTTACCCCTTCTTAGTTTTCTGTGATGATATATAATAGTTACCCCTTAAACCTTCTTCTTCTTCCTCTCATCAAAACACTAATCCTTCTTATTCTTCTTCTTCTTCCTCTCATCAAAACACAAGGGAAAGATCGAAAGCTAGAGGGAAGAAACAAAATTCGAAGTGGTCATTTTAAGATCGAAAGCTAGAGGGAAGAAACAAAATTTGAAGTGGTCATTTTAAGATCGAAAGCTAGAGGGAAGAAACAAAATTTGAAGTGGTCATTTTTTTTCGCCCCTGTCCCCAACCCTGGCCCCTGAAGCCTAGTTTACTTATATTACTTTAGGATGCCACCTTTTTGGCGAGTTGCACGAATGTATGTAATTGCTTAATTAATTACATGAATAATCAATAAGGCTTTTAATAGCATACTCTGTTTCATATTTACTAATTAATGCAATGATCTTATAAAAGATATTTTCACAAAAACTAGAGATATCATTGAATATAATTGTTTTATGGGATTAAATATAATAGTTACCCCTTCTTAGAGTTCGGTCACGAAATATAATAGTTACCCCTTCTTAGTTTTATGCGATGGAATATAATAGTTACCCCTTCTTAGTTTTCTGTGATGATATATAATAGTTACCCCTTAAACCTTCTTCTTCTTCCTCTCATCAAAACACTAATCCTTCTTATTCTTCTTCTTCTTCCTCTCATCAAAACACAAGGGAAAGATCGTAAAGCTAGAGGGAAGAAACAAAATTCGAAGTGGTCATTTTAAGATCGAAAGCAGCACTCCCGGGCCCAGCCAGGAGCTGCCACATTCCCAGGGGCCCTACCAAGGCTTGCGGCGCCCCCAGGGGATTATCCCAGGGATAGTGGCCCCTCCAGGGGCTCATCCAGGTGCGCTAGGACCCCAGGGTCTATCCGAGAGACAGAAGTAGGGTCCCTGGGTGCAGTAGTTTCTGCGCTATTTAGAACTCTGGGATATGATGCAACGTTAAATAAATACACTACCCGTCACATTTCCAGTATCATCGCATTCTGAAGAAGGCAAAAGAGAATAATATCCAACAGGAAAACATAAGTTAGGGTGTTGTGCTCTTCTCCTATTGGCTGTAATTTACTGGGTTAATAGAATAGCCCACCAATCATAGTTAAGTAAGTGACTTCTTTAAGTAGGTAATATATATGACAGCGAACAAGCATGCCAAAGAGCCCCTGAGAATCCTTGGTAGGGTCCCTTGGTGGATTGCCGCCAAGGAGCCATCCGAGGGACGGTGGGGCTTCCAGGGGTCCTGCCAGGGGCGGAGGCGCCTTCAGGGGCCCTCCAAGGGACCACAGGGCTCCAGGGGACCGTGCCAGGAGCGGTGCTACCCACAGCGGCCCTCTTAAGGGCGGTGGCGCCCCCAGGGGCCCTGGCATGGACGGCGTCATCCCCCCCCCCCTGCGGTCTTCCCAGGGGTGTTGGCACCCCCAAGACCCGTTATTGGTGCTGGCGACTCCAGGGGCTCTACCAGGGACAGCGGTGCTCCCAGGGACGTTCCCATTCAGGGCAGTGCCTCCACAGGCCCTCATAGGGACGTTGGCACCCCTAGGGGCATTGACCAGGGGCACTGGCGCCCCAGGAGCCCTGCCAGGGGCGCTTGCACCCCCAGGGTCCCTGTCAGGTGCGGTGGCGCTCCCAGGAGTCCTGACAGAGATGGTGGCGACCCCAAGGGCCCTGCTAGGGGCAGTTGCGCCCCTAGGAGTACTCCCAGGGGCACTCCCTGGGATGGCGGCATGCCAGCGGCACCTCCATGGGCTCTCTAAGGGCCAGTGGCACTCCTAGGGGCCATCCCATGAACGGCTGCGCTCTCAGTGGGTCTCCAAGGGATATGCGGCGCTCCCAGGGGCTTTCTCAGGGACAGTGGATGCACCCAGGGGCCCTCTCAGTGGCGGTGGCGCTTCCAGGGGCCCTCCAAGGGGCGCTAGTGCTCCAAAGGGTTCTCCCAGGTACAGCGGCACTCCCGGGCCCAGCCAGGAGCTGCCACGCTCCCAGTGGCCCTACCTAGGCTTGGAAAATTTTTGGAAAATTTTTAGAAATATTGGGAAAAATTTCTGAAAATTTCTGAAAATTTTCCAAAAAATTTCGGAATTTTTTTGGAAAATTCTGGAAAATTTTTGGCTACACAGAGTAAAACTCACTGATTTACTTGTGGAAGGTTTATTTCACTCAAGTTAGAATGTACATTACAAAACAAAATATAGTATTATGTCTGTATAGAGAATAACTAGTGAATGAGGAAACCAATGAATAATATGGTTAAGTACTGATGCTGCACTCTTGTCCTATTTATTACATGGCTGTAATAACTGCATTACGTGCTGACAAACCCATCACATCATGACCTAAATCCTGTTTTTAATGATGAAACATATCACATAATTATATTATAGACTATAATATGACAAAAGGCCAAGAAGAACAAAGACCTACAATCTGTGGCTAATAACTGTCTGATACATATCCTATGTAAAAGATTGGCATATCAATGTGTATCCCTACTTTCTTGAGGAACTTACATGTATTCACAACTTACTTTCAACATCTGAACAATCAGAAACGACCTTAGCCACAGGAGTTTCGGGAGGGAAATATCTCAAGTAAAACGGCTGAGCTACATTCTTCGTGTGCCAAGTCATCAGCTGCACAGACAACCCAAGTTGATGTCACAACTGCAGTTGATGCTATTACTCACAGCACAGAGAATTCGAGCTTCAGTAAACTGCCATCAAGGGATTTTCCTTGCCAATCTCCTCACAGTTATAAATACAGAGCTCTACGTATACATGCCCCAGTCACCCAGACTATGACATTGTTCTACGACTGCTTGCCCCAGTCCTGTCCAGCAGTGAGTAAACCTGAGGGCACTGCGAGCTATGCTATATGCAATATTGGAAGCTCAGCTGTACCGTGCCACTCGACTCATCGCCGACCGTATAAACGGTGGTGATTCTGCTCTGCCGTGCACCCGTGGTGGGGTCGCAAAGTGGTATCTGTTACGTTTAATTCCATCCGGACGATTCATCCCTACCTCACTTAGGAACATTGCTGTACTTCTTCTGCTCTAGGAGACGCTCCAGTGGAGATGGGCCAGGACCAGACCACAGCGACTGTGATAATGAGTAAAGTTTCTCATTTTATCTTTGTATCAATATTACTAAACACTTTAACTTATGTATCAAATAAAATTACAGATAACTGCAACTTAGTATAAAAATATTTCCAGATGCTGCACCAGGATTTCATCTTTCCTAATCCAAAAAAGAAATAAAAATAATTTTAACTGTAGGTCTATCTATCCATATCCATCCAGCTGGAAGCCATTTGCATTCTTCTCCAAGCACACCTAACTGTAGTACACACTAGACTCTCTTTCCTACACACACACCTTTCTTAATCACTTCACCACCTTATCATCCCTCTCTTATCTCACTCATGGACACATTGCTATTGTTTTTATCCTCCCTAAATTTACTCACACTATTCATTTATGTCCCTATCAGTTGTGTTGTAAAACTGTACTATACTACTGTACTTAAACCTGTCTCAGTCATATGTGATTGTAGGAGCAAGTGGCTCATGCCAAGATTTAACTCATAAATACTGTATTCCTGTAATTCCTATGGACTATCCCTTCTCCTTTAGTCCTCCTTAACCCAATAACTGCATCATTAGAGAAATCAAGGAAATCCTACAAATGAAAAAAAGCTGTACTCATCACGGGTGCTGTGTAATGAGTCTATGAAGAGAGGAGGAGAGTAACTGGCAACTGTTGAGCTCTGGTTATTGTTGTGATGCAAGAGGTGGTTGCAAATAATGCATCATACTTTTAATTACTATGAATGTTTCAATCATGTGTAATTTGAAACTATTAAAAAATTTTCCTTATAAAAGAAAAGTGATCTATTTATGACTGACTTTACCTGTTGTCCACTTGGCTGTGAATTGCTTGGGTAAAGGGGATGAGGGACTGTGCGACTGGGACCAGCTCCCATACCCATGCTGCCTCCACTCATGGGACTGAAGAGTGAATATGTGTTGCCTGAAGGTCCATCACCTTCACCACCCTATAAAATGAGATACTGTACAGGTAATGGTAAATAAAAACAATAAAAAATTATATTTAATCCTTTTTAAGGAAGTTGATAATACTGTACAGTACTCCCTCTTTATCGACGGATTTTTTATGGACGGTTTCGATTATCGACGGATTATTTAGCCGGATTTTTATTTTGGCACCAAACAGCTTCTCCCAGTCCTCTCCTTGAACAGGGCTAGAGGGTACGTGTTTTTCGAATCGTTTTCAGTTAAAAAACTATTACATCACTCGTCTATTTTACCTAAACTGCGCCTGAATGAATATATTCTCGGAGATAAATAGTAGTTTTGTGGAAACGTGACGTATTTCAATGTAAAATAGGATAAAATACATGACGAAAACAAAAGACTTTACCTAAGCTTCCGATGTTCTTGAGATGTTACTCGTTTTTTTAATAGTTTTCGGTTAAAATTCTGTTATATTACAATGATATTCTATTCATACTGTGCTTGATATAATACATTCACGGAAATGTAATATTTTTGCTAAAATGACGTACGTATTACAGTGGAAAGTGGGATCAAATCGTGACGAAAACAATGACTTGCGCTTTCTTTCGTTCAAAAGATGTTACCGTAATCACTTTTCGAATGGTTTAGTTAAAAAACTGTTGTATTGTATTACAATAATATCCTAATTGACTTGAATAAATATTACGATACCATATTTCTGAATATTTTCATTAAAATCCATCAAAATCATTTTCCTTGTCATCGTCTGCAGCACCAAACAGCTTCTCCCAGTCTTCTCCTTGAACAGGGCTAGAGGCTACGTGTTTTTCGAATCGTTTTCAGTTAAAAAATTATTACATCACACGTATATTTTACCTAAACTGCGCCTGAATGAATATATTCTCGGAAATAAATAGTAGTTTTGTGGAAACGTGACGTATTTCAATGTAAAATAGGATAAAATACATGACGAAAACAAAAGACTTTACCTAAGCTTCCGATGTTCTTGAGATGTTACTCGTTTTTTTAATAGTTTTCGGTTAAAATTCTGTTATATTACAATGATATTCTATTCATACTGTGCTTGATATAATTCATTCACGGAAATGTAATATTTTTGTTGAAATTACGTACGTATTACAGTGGAAAGTGGGATCAAATCGTGACGAAAACAATGACTTGCGCTTTCTTTCGTTCAAAAGATGTTACCGTAATCACTTTTCGAATGGTTTAGTTAAAAAACTGTTGTATTACAATAATATTTCCTCCTAATTGACTTGAATAAATACTTGAATGGAAATATACAATATTTTTGTTGAAACTACCCGCGTTTCAGTGTAAAGTGTTGTAATAATAAATGGTAAACAATTTGCCTTGGGCATCCGGATTTTTGGACTTTTACTGTACTGTACACTGTTTTGTTTACTGTAAGGACCGATGTTCACTTCAATAAATGAAATCGTAAGTTTGCTAGTATTTTTGTCCACTTATTATATTATTATTTATACACTATTATTTAAGGTTATGCGTAAAGGAAACGCATTAATGCTTAAAGGTACATTTATTCAACATATGCTAATAATAGTTAGAAAAATTACGTAACCATCACGGTATCGACGGTTTCTTTATCGACGGCCGTTTACAGAACGTAACCCCCGTCGATAAAGAGGGAGTACTAATACTGTTTAACTACAGTACAATGGCCACATTACCGGTAAGGAAGGTGGATCAATAGCAATATGCATTTCCAGAGAAATTATTTAAAAAAAAATAGATGAAAAATTAGCAGACCTGATTGATGACTACACAGAATTTTACTATTTATTTCTACCTAGGGGATAAAAATTATATAAACTGCTTCTTGGCCAACATCTATGAAACATTAGGCATATGGTAAATCTTAAATAACCCTTTAAATATAAGTTTTTACAATATAAAGTGAAAGTGGGTCCTAAAGACATGACTTTCCCTTGGGGACAGTATGGATACAACCCACTGTACAATAAAGCCTTCGGTTCACCAATAGGCAGTGTGGCCGACTCTGTACCACTGACATAATTTTCCCAGCTTGTATACAGTTATCAAAATATAGCTGGGTGGACTGGGAGTCCCCTGGAATCCAACCACTGACCCATCGCACTGTTATAAGTGCAGCTCGACCTGGGGACCATCACAGTAATTCTTTTACAGTACTTTATAATCTGTTTTTAATGCAAACATATATTTGAAATAATAAATAGAAAACAACACTAACCTCTTGCATAAATGACTGCTGTCCTCTGGGTGGTTGGTTGTGAGGTATGGAGCCTGGGGGTTGTGTGGAAGGCATGGAGAGTATACCGAGGGGAACTGCACCAAGTGGGCCTACACCAGGAGGGCTGCGAGTGTTCATGGCAGGGTTGTGTACTGAGGGACCACCAGGTAGCCTGGCTAACCCAGGATTGAGCTGATCTGAACTGTGATCCATAGGTAGGTTGAGCCTTATATCAACTGGGGCATGTTGCTGCAAAAGATTTGCCAAAGTAGGAGGAGGATGATTCATATAGCTTTTGCCTTCATTGTGCCCTGGACCCCAGCCCATCCCCATGGGTGGTGATAGTCCTGGGCCCCGTGGTGGTCCCATGTCACTTTCACCAAACATATTCCTGGGACCTGACACTCCAGGACCACTAGATCCACTGACATTCTGCCTGCCATCCATACCATAAAGATGTGCATTCATAGCTCCAGGTGAGAGTAATGGATGGGTTATATGATTCATCTTGGCTTGAGAAGTGACTGGATCCATTTCCTGATGTGGTCTAAATGGTGCCTGAGTCATGCGAGGAGAATTCTCTAACCCTTGGCCTTCCGTGCCTGGAGGGCGCATCCTACATGGGTTTCCCAATCCCTCCACTGGTCCAAAGGAAGGAGGCGCACGTGTCATCCCCATCATTTCCAGCATTCTGGGTGCTGGCTCTCGCATTCTATTTGATATATCTACTCCTGGCCTCGGTGGAACAGGTCCACTAAGTTGATGGAAGCCCTCTAGAGGTGGTCTGTTAAACACACCTGCTGTTAGTATGTCAGAATGACTGGGTGTGGATGTTGGCATCTGTTGCTGTAGAACATTTTGTGGAGATGGCCCACTGCCATTTCTTTGCATATTGAAGTTTGGTCCAGAGTTCATGGGTTGGTTTTGTTGATGTAGAGGTCGACCGATGCCATGCTGGGAAGGGACATTTCCACTCATTCCACTTACTCCTCCCCAAGGAGGTTGTCCTCCAAATTGCTGGTGTTGTTGATTTGAAAAATTATTTTCAGTGGGTTGGTTCTGTCGTACAAATGAAGTTCCTTGTCCCTGAGGTGGTGTGTTAATCTGATACATTTGTCCAAGATGATGAGGCATGGGGGAACTTGACATGGGATCTCGCTGAGAACTGGGAGGCATCAGTGGTGGGGTGGAAAGTTGGCTACGATGACTGTCACTGGAAGCTTCAGATGGATTTGGAGAGATGGCTGGGGAGGGAGTCTTAAAAGTTACCTGCAAATGTGAAGGAAAATATTTTGCTACACATTTATTACATTTCATCAAAAGTATTTCTTTGTTAATTGGTAGTACAGGTATTCTCAATATCAATCTCTCACGTATGGAATCAAGAAACAATCCTATCCAGGCATCCAGGAACATTAAAATTTCTACATAGATGATTCTGATACTAACTACCTCTTGTGACTTCCTATTACTACTTTTTTGTATAATTAGGTTTCTTTACTTCCATTATCCCTCACACTTATTAAGTGAGTCAACTCTTGTTCTTTTCACATAACCTTAAATCTACAGCAAAAACTGGTAGCTGCTTTAATAAGTAACAGAAAGAACAACATGCACATGTTTTGAGCAGATATCTTGAGTACTGGTTGGTCAAAGGCAAAAAAAAAGTTTAGGAAATATGCTGAATGTGGAAAGCCAGCTTGAATACAGCATACTGGTAAGATTACAAGATATATAAACAATAATAAATACAGTATAGTACAAAGTCTTTGTATAAAGTCATTTCAATTAAGTGCTGTTTCATTATATTTTAGTCAATGAATAATTAGGTCCTGTATCCATATAAATTTGTGCAAGGTTCCATTAGCTAGAGCATCATTATTTACCAGTCAGAAGAGAGAAAACACAATTATTTTTATCTAATGGGATTTCTGCTATTGGATTCTCTTTTCAAGAAACATTAAATTGGGGTTCAACAGTTTTCATAATACAGCAGTCAACCTTACACTGCTTATACATTGCTTGGTGTTAATTATGAGCACTTTTTATTCTAGCTGTAATTTTTAAGTTGTTTCTAAACATTAATTCTCATAAGAGAGAGAGAGAAAGAAAAAAGAAAATCTCTTCTAGTTCCTTACAAACTAATCATGGAAGACTGAAAAATATCAATACTAAATGAAGATACAGGTATCCCTCAATATATAAATGGGTCAGGTTAAATAAAAAAAATTTACACAGTAATCAAACTCATTCCATTTCACCATCATTTTGAAGGTGACAAGAACAAATGCCTTCCTCCCCATTACAATAATTACAACTTGAGTTAAGCTAATATGCCTTACTTGATAAAAGCTTAACTCTAGAAATTAATAGTACAGTGATATCTCTGTTAGCCGGAACAATTGGTGCAGAGCACTTCTGGGAATGAGAGATTTCCGGGTGACGAGATGACTCAAAGCTGAAAAAATCCCCCATTCCCGGGTAATGGAAAAATGTTCTCCAAAGTTCCAGAAATTGCGCATTACATCACCTTTCAAAGCTGGAAAAAAATCCCTCATCCCCGGAATTTTCCAAGTAGCGGAAAATGCGTCTGATTTTCATCTCTCAAACCTGGAAAAAAAACTACCCCATCCTGGGAATTTTCCGGACACTGGGAAAATTTTTTCATAATTTTCCAGAAAATATGCCCCTCGGAAATCGTTCCCAAAGACAGAATTTTCCAGAAAATTCCGACTTTGGGAACGATTTTCAGAGAAAATTTAAATTTTGGCTATCGGAGAGTTCTGGTTAAGAGGGAGTCCAGCTAATGGAGATATTACTGTATAACAGCCATGGTAATATTATGCAGTATTTTTATGACTTAATAATTTCTAATGAATTCCTACACAAAAGTAATTTAATAAAGCCCATTCAAGATCTAACAATAACTTTCTTCTTGGTTCTCACTTGGGACTTGCAACAACTATCAATGATTCTGGACCATCGGAAAGGAATTACAAATGTTTATCAGTATAACTCTGTTGATACTCGACATTTATGTAGTAGTCCACCACACATAATTGGTGTTCATTCTTTTACCTGTTTGGCTTCTTGCATGGCCGAGTTCCTCTTCATAATTGCTTGCAGCGCCACATTGGTGCGAGAGCGTGGGGGACGAGGCTGGCCTTGTCCTTGGCTCTGGTGCTGCTGTTGTTGTTGCTGCTGCTGCTGTTGTTGTTGTTGTTGCTGCTGCTGCTGCTGCTGTTGTTGTTGTTGCTGTGAGGGCTGGCATGAGGGTGAACTTTGTAACTGACCAGAACCAGATACCACCTTGATGCCCATACCAATACCACCAACACCTGGAAGAAGGATCAGGAAGCATAACATTCACTCATCCACAAACACATCAGTTTAGTCATTCCCAGTAAAATATTAACTACTGCATAACTGGTACAGTAAAGCCTCCGATAACGACGGTTCAACTAATGAAGATTCGTATATCAGACACTGGTTAATTTAGGACCCAATTTAATTCACGCCATTATTTTCTTTGTATTTACAATGAAAAAAAAAACATTAAATTTCCGTATAAATAATAACTAAATCCTAATATTAAAAAAACAAAAAAAACAAGCCTTGCAGACAAAGGCTGCCGAGCTTGTTAGTGGTGAAGCCAGCATCACTAGTGTAAACAATCGCAGCTGGCGGGCCCTTTGTTTTCACGCATCTGAACAGGAAAAAGAGAAAAACTTACGCAGGTTTCTTACAGCATTTTTGCATTCCTATGAGCAAGTGATGGAAGTGTTGTTACAAAAGCTAATAGAAAGTGTATAAGCTTAGCTGAGAAACTAGATGTGTTAAAACGATATGAAAAAGGTGAGAGGTCTGTGGATATTATATGGAGCAAGCAATGAAGATATTTTCTGAAGTGGATCCATTAACAGAAAAAAGCATTAAAATTTAAATAAATGCAAATGACCTCTACATAAAGATGTATAATGAGAAAAGAAAGCAGCTGTGCAAGGTTCTTTCAACAGCTTTATTATCCGAAGGCCTAAACCACCAACTTCAGCTACACCATCAAATTCAGCATCACAAGCAGCTTCAACAACAACTTCAGGTTCAGCAACAGTTTCAGCAACAGCTTTATGGAAAGCTACAGCTTCAGCCAGAGTTGAACCTGATGAATTAATCATCTGAGTAAAAACTCATACAATATTCATTGGCTGTCCTTATGTTTTAGACTTTACCACCATTGGCGAGTAGAATTTCTGTTTTACATTCGTAAATATTATTTAAAACATATATGAACAGTAAATAAGTGTTGCTTTCATATTCATATGTAGAGAAATGACGATATGTTTTCACAGGTACGCACTTACTGTACATACATTAGCGTTCCCAATCGTCACGCTTTATTTCTTTATCATTAGTGGTTAGCTACTTCTAGTGTTCTATTTATTAACATTAAGTAACATTACTTAAAATATACATACAGGTATTCAATTATTTTTCATTAAGTTCACTACAGCTACAACCATGGTCTTATTTTCTTCAGTTTCTTATGTAGAACCATCATCAATCACGAAAACAATGCCATCTTGTCTCCTAGTGTGTGTTTTAATATTCTACGTATTATTAATGAATTGCATTGTTCATTTCACATATATAAACATTAACTTTAATCAAATACATATTCAGTAATAAACAATAATGAATCTTTTGTACATATTCTTAAGATAAATGACTATGTTTCCTTGAGTGCGCACGTATACATTGGCGTTCCACTATCAGTCTCACCCTTTTCTTTAATATCAGTGGTGATCTCTTAGCAACATTGCTGGAAGTTTTAGTAGCTGGTCGCTTAGGCATTGTGAGATCACACAAAACACAACTGCGAGGTCACACAAAATATACGCCAGCACATGTGAGACTGAGGCGAGCGGGAGCGTATGGCGGAGGAATACGTACACACGTTGTCCTACGCTACGGTTGAGGCACGCGGTTCAAAATTTTTGCTTGTAAGAATTTGCGAATAAACGGGGCAACCATTGCGAATAGTGGAAATGGGTAACAATAAATTGATTGCAGATAAACGGGGTTACGAATACCGAGGCTATGAATAAAGGGGTTTGCCTGTACACAATTCAAAACATTTTAAGAATATCTTTTTCTACCCATACACCAGTACATTCTTCACCTATTTCTATCTTAACATCACTTAAAGCTGCATCATTTGCTGCTTTTAAATCAACTACTCTTCACTTCTTTTAATCCTTATGCGTTTCATTTTTCTATTTACAGCAAAGAATAAATTAGAAAAGTAAAGAGTATGTACAGTCACTTGAACTTA
>NW_024723541.1:3241649-3281649 GCF_018991925.1 Homarus americanus
GTAGATCATCTGCCACAGTGTCAATCTCCTTTTCATTGCTGCCACATTTTCTTTGGCCCTAGACACTTGCGTGTGTCCCCCTGACAAAATAGATGGAGTATTATGGCCAGTATTTGAAAGAGCTAATGGGGCCAAGATTACTGTCTAACAGGTTTAATTATGTTTTGCGGCGAGGGCAGTGTCTCCCGGATCATTTCATTTGGTGTCACAGTTCTGAGTAGACTTTTTTGACCCACTTTTCCGCATCGTTCCCCGACAAGCTTTTCCAATTTATTGATGTATGTCATTCACCTTATGAACAGTGTTTTCCGACTGGTGAGTTCACTACGTCGTCCTGACACTTGGCGTCGTGGGTGATGGATGCTGTAGGGATTTGACAGCTGGTCCCTTTTTCTACAACCCACACATCATGTGTTACTTCTCACACAAATACTATTTTGTGCATTTTTTATTCAGCCTGGTACTGACAGGCACATTTCCCAGCCATGTTGCCGTCCTGGAAAAGGAGGTGTGCGACAGGGCAGACCCGTGGCGGGAGGTTGTGGGGAGGAGGGGGGAGCTGAGCAGGGCTGGGCAGGGAGCCAGGAGCAGACCTGGGCTGAGAACAAGGCAGGAAGGACCGTTACCACCACTGACCAGCTCAGGTAATATGCCACAGCCTACGTGGCACTGATATACCAGCGCCACCTGCTATTCAGTCCCCGGTTCTCCATTAATTATCACCAATAATATCCACTCAGGAGGTCCACAGGTGGATGACACTGCGATCATTTGACGCATTACACATTCTGAAAGTAATAATTCCGGAAATTCTGGCTGGTTGTCCATAATAATAATAATAATAATAATAATAATAATAATATGTAAATAATAATAATAATAAGTATTGGCCGTAATGTGTGTGTGTGTGTGTGTGTGTGTGTGTGTGTGTGTGTGTGTGTGTGTGTGTGTGTGTGTGTGTGTGTGTGTGTGTGTGTGTGTGTGTGTGTGTGTGTGTGTGTGTGTGTGTGTGTGTGTGTGTGTGTGTGTGTGTGTGTGTGTGTGTGTGTGTGTGTGTGTGTGTGTAGTCAAATTATAATACAGGTTTATAAGTAGATAGGTATGTATATAAACATTGCAGATATACAGTTCAGAATGAATATAGTTAATGTAGGTATACTGTACCTGTAAGCCAGGGAAGTAGACCTACACTGCAGTTTCCTGTGTGCAGAGACAGTGCAGGTAAACAACAATGGTAAATAGTAAGGTAACGTGACCAAGAATAGTCGTCAAAGCTATGAGGTGCTTATTTCCAGGAGAATCATTTGCTTAGGCTTAGGCTTGGTCTTTAAACAGGAATAGTAGGCTATACCAACACGAGTAATAGTGAAAGGTTTTCTGATAAATTCAATTCGCATTATATTACACTTGAACTGTTTGAGGTTGGCAGATCATTTCCACTTCAAATACAACATTCAGTGGTTGATGTTATGCGCTCACTTACTATGGCTTCACCTATTGTAAAAATTATCAATAACTTGTAATAAATCAGTGTATTCACTCCCAGTAAACACTGCTCCTTACACTGTCACTATGTTGAAATGAACTGTAGTTTGAGCTTTTCCCCATCTAAGTTATTATATGTCTTATTTGTGTCACTTATGTTACTTGTATATTATCTGTAATTCGTAACCCATTCCCCAAATATGTAACTGTATATTTTCAGCCTTCTGGCTGCCAAGCTCTTTCAATAAACCGTTAATTATTATTATTATTATTATTATTATTATTATTAACTTTAGCATTGAACTGTTTGATACCATTCCTGATCTCGATGTGGTTAGGTAACTTGTTTCAATTCGCTATAGCTGTGAAAAAGAAAGTGATTTTCGCTTGACCGAGGGGACCACCATAAAATTATGTTCACTGCCTCTAGTCCCTTGCCGGTTCATATCCCTAAGTGTAACAAAGTTTGCTATTAGATACTCTGAGCACAGTCCACTGGAAATCCTGTAAGTAAATGGATATGGTGATATGAGAAATTGCTGAATACCATCCAGAATTTGTTTAAGGGTGGGAAATATGCATTAAGATTTGTCAGGAAGAGGGAAATTGAATATAATTATCAGTAAAAGTAGAACTACGTAAACGATTTTAGCTGTTAAAATTCCATGGATAGTACAGCAAGAGAGGTGTAAATGGGTGTGAAGGAGAGAAGAGTAAGTTTGGTAAGTATTGAAACAGCCGTAAATAGGGGATACATTTGCTACTGTTTGTAGACGCAACTGTTCTAGTGAGTGATATAGCAGAAAATGAACAAGTTTGGCGATAGTTGATAGTGAATGTAAAGAAAATCAAATTACTGAAAATAAATAGAGAATAAAGATAAATAATAAACGTTGGCTTGAATGGAAACACAATGATAAAAAGTGGATTGTTTCAGATATTCAGAATGGATGTGTTAGCAAATGGAAGAATGAGGGATGAAACGCAGTGTAGTTGAAGAAAAATGGTGAGTGGATTAATAAATGTAAGGAGAAGGATAATCGTGGCAAAGGAGGAAAACACGAGGTTGCTCAGAGGAATAGTAAAACGACATTGTTGCAAGAATGTAAAGTATGGCCTCTGAATGCAAAATGATGAAGCCAAACGATACTTTGAAAATGCCACACTTAAGAACAATTTGTGAAGTATGGAGTGCGTAGAAAAAAGGAAAAACAAACATTGATAGTAAGAGACGTGGAAGTGAAATAAGTATTAGGTAGAGAGCGGAAGGGCGTTTATTCAGTTGATATTGACATTTTGAGAGATTAGGAAGTGAAATTTTGAATAAAAGAGGGTTTAACTTAAATTGATGGTAGAGGGGAGAGAGGAAGGCAGCGAAGGGGAGGGAGGATACGGTTAAGGATACACTAAAAGTAAGGGAATGGACGTCCAAGAACCAGCAGTGTCCACGAATGACAGGAAAGCCTTGGCATCTAATGATGTTAAAGGATTGACGCTTTGTTGAAGGCTGATGGTAGGCTAATGTGAAACGATGAGGGTAAACCAGTTGTGGAGTCTTGTTGTGCATGGGAGTACCGAAGTAGAACATATCTTTTACAGTATCAAGGCTGAACGAATGACAACAAATGCATTGATAATGTGTTTTCATAACCTCTCTGGTGTCCTGCCTCTACAGCAACAGAGAAATGGCTTGAGAGAGTAAATGTTAGCCCCGATGAGTACAGGATATAGACCACAGAGTCTTATATACCTCCTTATTATCAATTTGCAGGTAGGAGTTAAGAGTGAGAAGGCTCTGAGCTTGCTCCATCTACAAGGCATCTTTTACCTGTGGTTCCTGGGCCACTTCTGTGCTTGCCTCGCCTTCATAGCTGAGATCCTTGTGAATTTAAGAAAAAAGAAGAAAATTCATCACAACGCAACATGTAATGAATGAAAAAAGACAATAGTCATCATAATCAAACCTGCAGTAAACGGTTGATCAATTCACGCTTAGAGTTCTCCTGCACGACACCCGTCTACAGTGACCGTGATCGACACGAGACTAAGTGTGTTAACCTAGGTTTGTTATCCCCGTGGAAATATCACGTGTGGAAGCCTGGTTGTGACAAAAACAATCCAGGCTGGTCTATTGCATCTATGTGGTTAAACAAGTCACGCTTACCAGTTCTCCTGGCTGGGACAACCATCTACAGTGACTGTCAGTGACGCGAGACTATGTGTGGTAACCCAAGAGTACTTTTTGTTGTTATTGCCCGTGGAAAGAAGTTCTTGTGCGGAAGCCTGGTTGCAACAAAAGCAATCCAGGCTGGCAGTAAATGTATTACTTGAAGAATTAAGGCTCTGTTAAGTCATACCCACAGTAGAGCAATCACATGTGTCCCCAAGTTGAAAATTCCCTCTTTTAGAAGATTAATTTTATTACAGCGTGAACGTGAGTGACTCATATATCCATGCAAATTGTAAATCATTGTATGGAAGCTTGACAAATAAATGTAAGTGCAATTATCTGCCCGTATCTGTGATACTATCTTATTATTACTAAGAGTAATGACTAATTGGTTGTGACAAAGTATAACCATTAACCAATAACTTAGATGGATGTTGGAAATTAATGGAATTCATTAAATCATCATTTATCAAGTATAAATCATGGAATGTCGAGTGGTGGAGTGAACTTCTACGTAGATACTCCATAATCTCCTGTAAGTAACCAGTGTGAAGGTATCGAATTCTATGGTAAGAAATAAGAAACACAACATATTATAATCTTTATATAATATAATCCACTCTTACACCATATAATGATACAGAACACAATGAGAGGAAGAATATAAATAAGTAAGAATAGAGAGTAGGAATGTAAAGATAGGAAACTTGGTCCACGGCTGCCACCAATATAATGAGACAAATCTCACAAGAAGAGAATTACATAAATAAGTAAGAATAGAGAGTAGAAATGTAAAGATAGGAAACTTGGTAGCGTGGCCTGGATGTTATTTACTCAGCGTCAATACGCTTATCTTATCTCGTATGTCAATACACATATATCACTTCTTAAAGGGACAACTTGTTAAACACCTCTTCGATACAACTATTTATTAATTCACTCAATGACATGGACACATTAATATCACTATTATATCGGGGTACTAACACATTATGCTTTACGTTCCTTGACATCGACTCTCGGACACACCTGAATGAATACACTTCCCACAGTAGGTAACTCACCCTAGGACGTTCTGACAAGACTCACGTGTACCCTGACGTAGGCCCAGTGAGTGCTGGCTGGGCTGCCTCCTATGGGAGAATCTGCTCAGCTGGCGATGCCGTGGTCTGGTCGGGAAGTCTCCCTCCCGACCTGGGGAGGGGACGTGCGGGACACTGCTTAGTGAACCGAGTGACGACCCGAACGGGAGGGAGATGACAGCAACCAGAATGAGAATCAGTATGACCAGAAGGATAATGATAAAGATAATGCCCGTGGACGGGACTGTAGGGCCTTTATATGGGGTCGGCCCAGCCGGCTTCTGACCTCTAACAATTAACACTAAACTGGTTTGATCTGGATAGCTGTGTGCAGGTGTGGTCCTGCCCAGGTGTCTTGGTTAGGTGCGGTTGTAGGTCACCCGGCTCACGTCATTAGCGGGCGAGGTCAAGTCCCTTGGGTCGACCTGAGGTGTGTCAACCCGGAATGTGGTGGTACCACGAGGTCTGTGGTGTACTTGCTGTTATATGCGGCATAATTCTGGGCTGTAAGGTTTGGTCTGACAATCAATCATTACAGCCACTACGAAAACCAAAACCATGACACTGTCTCACACTTGCTTGGGTATTCAAACCCTGGGCCATTGGACTGTCAGCTCATTATGATAGTTACTTCGCCACCACATCCAGGACTCTTAAAGGTTAATATAGGGAAATTATTATAGATTTTTTTTTAGAGGAATGAATTTTGTAAAACTATTTTACATATCATTTGGGTTCTGAAATCGTTTGACCTTCTGTTTCAACTCAAGTCTTGTCACTGACTGCTGGGCTCCATATAAGAACATAAGAACATAAGAATGGAGGAAACTGCAGCGGGCCTATTGGCCCATACTGGGCAGTCCCATTTACACCCAACCCCTATTGCTCATATATCCATTCAACCTATGTTTAAAACTATCCAACGTATTCGAGTCAATAATGATGTTTGGTAACTTGTTCCATTCATCCACTACTCCAAACCAATGTTTACCTATTTCGCTCCGAAATCTAAATTTGTCTAATTTAAAACCATTGTTACACTGGTTTTGATAGTTTGAGTATCTTTGTTATGTCCACTTTGTTTAGCTCTGACTTCCCTTTACAGGGCTGTATACACCTCTATCATATCGCTCCTCACTCTACGACTCTCGAGGGGGTGCAAATTAAGATGCATTAACCTGTCTATGTACTTGAGGTTCCTAATGTCCGGGATTAATCTTGTCATTCTCTTCTAAATTCTTTCTGGGGGTTCTATATCCATTTTCTGTAATACGATGACCAGAGGTGAACTGCGTAATCCAAGTGAGATCTCACAAGCGCAATATATAGTTTCTAGTCTTGTAACTAACACTCCTTTGTGTGATCCCAAGTACTTTATTAGCCTTGTTTCGGTCAAATACACATTGTTTACTTGGCTTAAGTTTCCTACTTATTATTACTCATTAATCTTTCTTACATTTGGATTTCTCTATAACATCGTTGTTCATCTGATATCTTGTTTCTCTGTTTACATCTCCTAGACAAAGTACTTTACATATGTCCACATTGAATTTCATCTATCATTTTTCAGAGCATTCGAAAAATTTGTTTAGATTTTCCTTTAGTTTTGCGGAGTCCTCGTCAAATTTAATTACACGCCCTATTTTAGTGTCATCAGCAAATGTACTTATGTTGCTGTCTACGCCGATATCTATATAGTTTATGTAAATAATAAATGATAATGGTCCAAGTACTGAGCCTTGAGGTACTCCACTTGTGACGTTACTCCAATCGGATTTAGTGCCGTTAATGATCACTCGCTGTTTTCTGTCCTGTAACCAAGCACTAATCCATTTTAGAATATCTCCTCCAATGCCATGAGCCTCCACTTTTCTTATTAGCCTTTCGTCAAGGCTTTGCTAAAGTCAAGATATACCACATCAATGTCGCGCCCCTTGTCCACTGATTCGAAAACAGCTGAAAAGAATGTTAATTGATTAGTCAAACATGAACGCCCGTTTGTGAAGCCATGTTGGGAATCATTGATCAACTTGTGTTTCTCCAGGTGATTTCGAAAAGAATTTGAAATTATTGCTTCCAGTAATTTGCCTGCAATTGATGTTCAGCTGATTGGACGGGAGTTAGAGGATAGTGATCTATCTCCCTTCTTGAAAATCGGTATCACATTCGCTATCCTCCAGGATTCTGGTACGACACCCGTTTTTAAGGACATGTTAAACAATTTTGCTAAGTGCATCCTAAGCTCATCTTTACATTCCTTTAATACTCTGGCAATTAGATCATCGGGACAAGGCGACTTAATGGGCGTTAACTTGTCTGTTACAGCATAAACGTCGTTGCCGATGCTTTACTTGATCTATTTTTATTTATCTTACCATGTGATCGGTATAAATTGGTACAGAATTTATTCAGATTATTGCTCATTTCTCCGTCGTTATCAATTAGTTCGCCGGTATCTGACTGTATTGGTCCAATCTTTTCTCGTGTTTTAGTTTGATACATTTGAAAGAATCCCTAGCTACCTTCAGTTCATTATTCCTCTTTGCTTTACTTATCTCGGTCTTAACCCTACTGGCCAATACCTTATAATAATCTCTGAGGTAAACTTCACCATGATTTATTCTCCTACATATAGCCTTCCTTTGTCCAATAATATTCTTTAAATAATTGTTTATCCATTTAGGGTAATTTTTTTCTGATCTGTGTTTTCTGTATGGTATGTTCTGCGTTTGTGCATTAAGTAACTCATTATTTAAATTGTTGTTGAACTCGTCATCCTCAGTTCTCGTGATCAGGTCATCCTGATCCGTCATATTTTGTGAGGATATCGTTGTCAGGTCTCCAGGTAAGATGAGCTCGCCCTCTGTGGGTACATTGTGTGAGATCACCTCACGTGAGGTCATGTAATCCACCCCCAAACGTAATACGTCTTCTCTCAGCTGTCTTTTCAACCTATCAAAGTTTGCCTTTCTGAAATCTGGGAATTTAATGGAATTTTTCTTGCGTCTGTCATTAAATTCTAATTTAAATCTTATTTGTTTGTGATCGCTGTTGGCAAGTTCGTTCCCTACCTCGACATTACTAATGAGGTTTTCTCTGTTTAACAGTCCTAAATCGAGTATATTATTACCCCAGGTGGGTTCGGTTATATGTTGACTTAGGAAACAGTCCTGAACTGTTTCAAGAAAATCCTCTGATTCTGAGTTACCTGTAAGGTCGAGCCAAACTTTTTGGCTTAAGTTAAAGTCGCCTACTATACAGACTTTGCTATGTCTGGAAGCCCTGGGCATTAATATATTTTCCTTCGCTATCATCTTCCCGTATCTATTATCACTCGTTAACCCACATAAATGTGTTCCTCCAGTTGCATTATGCATCCCTTATGCAGGGTATATACACAGTCTGAGTTTCTTGGAAATGAAATAGCGCCTGTGATAATGTGGTTGTCTTCAACAGTGTGTAGAGCCGTGTGGCTTGACCACTCAGAATACTAAAACGCATTTTCATGCACAGGATCCCCTCTTTGCTGAATAAAATCTTCTATCGTCAGCCAAATCAAATATTAAAAGGCGTGTCCCACTAATCAAGTGGTTGGAGGGTGATTACTTTGAGTGTTGAGTTTTTTGCTGAGAGGGAAAATTTGACATGACTATGTCACTCTACAGGAGGGCGGGGCCACAGAGTAATTGAATTAACCGGGTGATATGATCGACAACCACACCTTGCCAAGACACACGAGATAGTAGTGACTACTAACAATGTTAGTAAGCAAATAGACAAACTAATGCCTAATAAGTCACCAGGTCCCGGTGAGATATTTGCCAGAGTATTAAAGGAATGTAAGTTAGAGCTTAGCCCTTAGCAAAGTTGATTAACATATCCTTAAAAACAGGTGTAGTACCAGAATCCTGGAGGATAACGAATGTAATACCGATTTTCAGGAAGGGAGATAGATCACTATCCTCTAACTACCGACCAATCAGTTTAACATCAATTGTAGGCAAATTACTGGAAGCAATCGTTTCAAACTCTATTCGAAATCACCCTGAGAAGCACAAGTTGATCAATGATTCCCAACATGGCTTCACAAGCGGGCGTTCATGTCTAACTAATCTATTAACATTCTTTTCATCAGTTTTCGAATCGGTGGACGAGGGGCACAATTATGATGTGGTATATCTCGACTTTAGCAAAGCCTTCGACAGAGTCCCCCACGAAAAACTAATTTGAAAGGTAGAAGCGCATGGCATCAAAGGTAATATCCTTAAATGGATTAAGGCGTGGTTACGGGACAGGAAACAGCCAGTGAGCATAATCGGCACTAAATCTCATTAGAGCAACGTCACTATTGGAGTTCCCCAAGGCTCAGTACTTAGTCCATTATTATTTATTATATACATAAACGACATAGATATCGGCAAAGACAGCAACATAAGTAAATTTGCTGATGACACTAAAACAGGACGTGTAATTAAATCTGACGAGGACTCTGCAAAACTACAGGAAGATCTAAACAAATTTTTCGAATGGTCGGAAAAATGGCAGATGAAATTCAATGTGGACAAATGTAAAGTACTCAGTATAGGAGATGTAAACAGGGAAACCAGTTACCAGATGAACTACGATGCCATTGTGGAATCCGACTGCGAGAGAGATTTAGGAGTAATGATAAGTAGGAATCTTAAGCCAAGTAAACAATGTGTTTTTGCTCGTAACAAGGCTAATAAAGTACTTGGGTTCATACAAAGGAGTGTTAGTTACAAGACTAGCGAGGTCATCTTAAAATTATATCTAGGGCTTGTGAGACCTCACCTGGATTAAGCAGTTCAATTCTGGTCACCGTATTACAGAATGGATATAGAATCATTGGAAAGAATCCAGAGGAGAATGACAAGACTAATCCCGGGCATTAGGAACCTTGAATACAGAGGCAGGTTAAAGCATCTCAATTACTACTCCTGAAGACATGAATGAACGACATGGGAATTAAACAATGGAGACATTACGAGAATACTCAAACAGACTTGTAACAATAGAAAATTTAGATTTCGGCGTGAAATGGGGTAAACAGGTGGATGGATGGAACTTCAAACATGGGTTGGATGCCTCAGGGTTGGAGTATAAATGGGACTGCCAGTGGAGCCAAAGCCACTCCTTTACTCATATATATATATATATATATATATATATATATATATATATATATATATATATATATATATATATATATATATATATTTCGAAAAGAAAGTGTTTCTTAAAATCAAGCGATTGAAAATTTGTGATATCCATCACTGGTACAAGAGAATTTCTACCTGTGGCGTCTACTTTTCACAAAACTCCTTATCCTTTGGCACATTCCTTTATCTCCAACACTCCAAGACCATCCCTCCTCCACAGTTCTTGACAGCCACCTGCCTGTCACCTACCCACCCTACCCATACCCATCTCCTCCTTTCCCACCTTATAACCTCCTCCTTCATCCTCTTAGTAATTTTACCTTTCCTTCTTTTCCATTCTGCATTTTTTTTTTTACTTAGCTGCCTTAAGCTTCGCATCGTTCCTCCTCACCTTAAAACTGCACACACCACCATCCGACTCACCCTTCATCTGCCGTACCTGAGTGTCCTGCATGGGGAGTAATAAATAAGGATTAAGGGCGCAGGACTGAAAGTAGGCAGGAAGATTGGATGAGGTATCATTTGACCTTGGCTCGTGAAAGTGCAGGGATGCTGTAGAGAGTCGAACAGTGACATCCTCTCTCTCTATAGGAGGTTGTAGAAGCCAAGATAGGGGTGAAGGAGGACAGTGCGTGAGGATCTCGCGTCAAGGACGGTGGTGAGTATAGGTGGGTGGTTTAATGAAGGGGAAGTGAGTGAAGGTGGTGCGTGAGGAGGATAACATGTGAGGGAGGATGGCGCTCTGGATTTCATATGCTCCAACTAATAATAATAATTATATAAAATATATATACAGTATATATATACAACAGAAACCACCATAATAATTTAGGGGAAAAATAAAATAGATAGGAGATATTCCTTTCCTCCACACTAATAGACTCTCTCTCTCTTTGTTTTACATTCCAGTAGTACTTCATTTGAAAGATTCTTACACAACATACAAACACGGTCAACAGTAATAATTGTGCTATACTGAAATATATCTCTAAATTTCTCTTACCTGGGGATAGTGTAGCCAGAGGCAGGAGGCCTCAAGAGGACAGAAAGTTGGGATGATAACATCTCAACCAACGTCAGACACATTAAGACCGCAGCTCTGTGTGGAGTGTGATGATCTTCTGACCCCGCCACCACACACACAGGAGAAAGTGTCTTTGGGGAGGACCAGAGGTGAGACAAGAGAGACTTCATACAATTAAGAAAACTTGTACCTCTCGGCAGTGAGTTTGATGTTGTAATTCTATTTTATTTATTTTTAATATTGATAGGAATATAAAAAATACTGACTTCAAGAATATAGTGATGTGTGATAAAAAATTATAAGATAAACAAATAAATTTTTATTATATAGATTTGGAAAGAAGCGAAAATGAAAAAGAAATTATGGAAATGGACTGTGTACTTATTTATATATGTACGGAGGGTGTCTGTGTTTTGTGTGAATGTTTGTAGTTTAGGAAGGGAGACAACCATGAGTGGCAGTGAATAGCTCATTAAGGAATGACCAGGGTGTTACAACAAAGAAAATTGAATGAGCTCTGCGAGATTAAGACTTGAATATGACAGGTTTGTATTCTGTCCACAAAATGTTTTTCTTATGGAGGGATTTCTTTCACAAGTATTAACGTTTTTCTCTTAGTACTCTCCTGGACAGTGTAGGAATCATCCACCTGAGTATTTACTCTTCACTTCCTTGATATTCAGGTATCTATCATATATATATATATATATATATATATATATATATATATATATATATATATATATATATATAAAAATCTACAATGAAAACGTGGATAAGATAAAGCTTGATAAAATCACACGGGAAAATGAAACAACAGAATTATCTTTTATTCAAGACATCTTCAGTTGCCTCTAGATGTCTTGAATAAAATATATATATATATATGCTGATAACCACAAGGAAACAATAGAACACGAAGTTCCCAAGCGCTATCGTGTAATTCACATCTTCAAGGGTGAGTACAGACTAAGGAGTAATACTTGAGAAGGCTAATATACAGGAGGGGAGAGCTGCTGTGCTTAAAGTTGGCATGGTCAATTTCTTTGGATTAAGAAGATTAGTAAGGGTCACTGCCTTATGACCGGAACATTGTGGACCCCTGCTGTCCCCGAGGGACTTGATCTCGCTCTCCTCTGTATATATTAGCCTTCTCAAGTATTTCTCCTTAGTCTGTATATACCTACAGTGATTTACTTTTATATATATATATATATATATATATATATATATATATATATATATATATATATATATATATATAGCCGGTCGGAATTTACTGGACTTTATTTTCTCACTTGACTTGGGGTTTATTAAAGATTAATAGATGGTAATGGCAGTGGAAGCGCCCTTTGAAAAATCGAACCAGCACAAGAACACTTAATCCACTAAACAAAATGAATTGTCCGTGACCCGTGGAAGGATAGCGTCTGTGACTGGATGAATAGGACACACTGTAAATTAGACACTTATATTCCCTCAACACTAAACACAATCAAATAATGGTACACCAATATGCACACCTCTTAACTTGAACTTAAAACCACTACTCTGGGGAATAAAAGTTATACATGATATAGAAAATTATTCGAAACTCAGGCAACAATAAATTTGAAGTATTAAGAAATGTTGCTTGCACACATGAAACAGGCCTCAAGGGCTTTCAACAAAATAATATCCAGCACTGAGAAAATGGTATTCAAAAATAAGAAATTAATAATTCCAACATGAATAGGCCTAAAGGGCACTCAATATAATTATGTTACACCAACAGATTCACACCTCTAACCTAACA
Organism: Homarus americanus; assembly: GCF_018991925.1. NCBI lineage: Eukaryota > Metazoa > Arthropoda > Malacostraca > Decapoda > Nephropidae > Homarus > Homarus americanus. The sequence continues at coordinate 3,254,386 of NW_024723541.1, forward strand.
CTACTCTATGGGGAACAAAGGTTATACCTGAGATTGAAACTATAAAGAAATTTTAAATGCACACAGCATACATTAGTAACTGAAAAAATAGTATTAACTACACAAAAATATTGTCACAATTATAAAGACGTTACTGAGTCCAATACCAGTGAAACATGCTCCCTAACCTAACACACACACAGATTCCACCTGCACTCCGTAGTCGTTTAAGCACCAACAGGCACCAGTAGTTGAAGGCCCAAATCAGCCTTTCTCCACCTGGAAAGTGCCTCTAACTCCACTGACTCTTAGTTGGTGTCCGGCTGTATCCTCAGCTGGCCTCACTTTACCCCAGTACATCTGAAACGGAAGGGAGTGACGCAGTTGAAGCTTTAGCTTCCCGTTAGAAGGGTTTCACTAAGCTGCTCGAGACATGTGGTGTTGTGAGCCGAGGTAGAAGCTGATGCCCAACGATCGTCCGTCGTCAGCTGGGCCCAGACGGCTAGATTCCTCAAGAGATCTTGATACCCCGCTAAACAGTGACAGGCCTACACTGATCGGTCCAATGGCGACAATCGCCACCCTCAATCATCAACGGCAGTCTCAAACGGCAGTCAATCTCTCGCGGTCATCACTCTGCAGTCAATTTCTCACAGTCAAGTGGGTTCTGACGGAAACCTGAAATGAACTCACTGTTAGCTCTTGTTAACTTTACCACTGCCCTATCTAACCCTGTCTGAGATCGAATGAGACTCACTTGTTATACTGCAATAGTGCAACACAGGTGACTAGGCCACGTGACTATTTCTGTGGACGGACGCGCAGGGATGTCTGTAGGTCCAATCGCTTTCACGCGACTGAGCACCAGCCAGCGTCGTCTCTCCAAGGCGCTAGCTTAGGCCTACGTGACATATTTTCCGCCTAACTAATAACTCCTTGGGACACCAGTGACATTATTCAGACTGATAAACGATCTATAATAATTTCAAATTCAATAATAGTCCCTTAACTGAATCGCATCATTATTAATTCGGCAAATTACATGAATATCACTTAGGCCTAGTTCCACAACCTCTCGCTATGTGCAGGGAGAGCTCTCTTCCCTCCGACGACCAGCTCAGTATCGCTAATTGCGGTGTTTGAAAAATATTAATTGCGCGGTGTTTGAAATTTATATATATATATATATATATATATATATATATATATATATATATATATATATATATACCTAATGTATAATTTATATATATATATATATATATATATATATATATATATATATATATATATATATATATATATATATATATATATATATATATATATATACTGCCAATAACTGCTATTTTTAAATGGCATTAGGAAGTTTTCATACAAAACTGCGTAAACATAAGGCTATTCACTGAATACTGTACTTGGGGGTGGGTAACCTTAATATGAAGTTATCACGAAGATACAGGACATATATTATTTGTTACATCATATTTATTTATGTATATACCTAACATAATACAAAAATAATATAAATAAATATATAAATAATAATAATAATAATAGCACTCCACTGAGAAGGTACAAAGCATATGAGATATGCGTGGAGAAATTTAAATCTAATACAATATTGTATGTTATAGACGATCTAGAAACGAGAGATAATAAGACAAAAGCAACACTAAAATAACTAACCCTAGTGTACTTGTTCTGCCATTTATTATATCTGGAAAATATAAAGTGTGCGCTGTGTTATTTGGTACTGTCACCCTCATCATTATACTTCTTACAGAGTTACAGTTATTTATATCAGGATATTGTTGATTGTGATGACACCGGTGGAGCTTATTCCTTGGGAAGCTCCTAGGTGTCTTTGGTAACTCCTAGGATTCTCTGGGATAACCTTGAAGCCTTTGGGTACTCATAGGAGTCTCTGGGAACTCCTAGGATTCTCTGGGCTTTCATTGGAATCTTTGTGAACTCCTAGGAGTCTCTAGGAACTCCTTGGGGCCTTTGGGATTTTTTAGGAACTTTCTAAACTCACAGGAGCATTTGGGAACTTATAGGAGCCTATGAAAACACATAGGAACATTTAGAAACTCATAGGAGCTTTTGGAAACTCATAGGAGCCCTTGGAAACTCATCGGAGCCTTTGGGAACTCATAAATTTAGAATTTATAGGAACATTTGAAAACTCATAGGAACATTTGGAAACTTGTAGGAGCTTTTGGAACTCATCGGAGCCTTTGGGAACTCATAGTATCTTTTTTTAATTCATAGGAACTTTTGGAAACTTTTAGGAGCCTTTAGGAACTCGTAGGAGACTTTGGAAACTGCTAGGAGACTCTGGAAACTGTGCACTCTCACTTTTTCATTGTTGCTGAATATCTGCAGCGTGAGACCAACTCCAGGTTTATCTGCAAAATTGGTATTACCAGGGTAGAGTGCTTACTTGTAAGACAAGGAACACATTGCTATAAGTGAGGTAGTATGATAATCTGTATACTGATCGATCCGGCTTCCAATTTCTATAATCCTTTATAAATCAATAGACATTTTGATATATATTTCATGCTTGTTAAGTGAGATGGAAATACAAAATTCGAGCAAGTTTCTTTGCCTGTGAAGATGGTATGTCGACTTTGATGCTTTATTAGTATCTGATGCAGTCTTCCACTAATCCAGGTAACAACGCTTTACAGGTACACCATCTATCCCACATTTTCACCATGAACTACGGCTTGAAAATACAAAATAAACGAGGAAATTACTCGACAGAAAGTACAGATCTGTTTTAGTAGTCGAAGTAATGTTGTTTTGAAGTTTGTAGAGGAGCTCCTTGGCAAATATGCAGATAGGTGGTGAGATAAAATAATTTGTGGTAACCCTGGACTTGTGGCTACACTTTCGTTGGAGGAATGTTGGGCTATTCCCACCCCCTACAACCCTCCCTCTCTCCCCTCCATCCTTCCTCTCTCCTCCCTCCCTCCCTTCCTTCCATCCCCCCATACACACAGTAGCTCTTGTAGTACTCCTCCCTTTCTTCCTAAATCCTCCCATCCTACTATTATGTTTGTCTCCACAATATTTAGATACAATATGTGATGGACCAATGTGAACTTGTATGACAATTTTGCGGAATAAATGTCTATCTGTCTCTCCACTACCCTGTCTCTCTCTCCCTCTGCTGTTCCCCATCTTTTACTCTAACTGCGATATTCTAGAATTAGTGAGGCAGCTTATAGCCTATGTCCGCCCTTGGCCAAAACTAATTGCTTATGCAAAAAAACAACCATACCAAATTTCAGCTCTCTTTGTTAAAAGCCGTGGTCGTGCACAGTGGGGGCTCACTTTTAGGTGGTGGTGTCGGTCGCAAAGGGACGGACCATCTTCTCATGGAGGCTTCCAGCACTATCGAGGCAACTTACTCAAGCATACAAATTATCAGGTCTCTGTATTAAAAATCATGACGGTTTATACCAGACATACAACAGATCTGTTTTTAGTGAGGGAGTTCCACATTTGGAGGGTGCGGGGGCCGACCACTGAGGTCATATTTCCAAAATTCTGCCTTCATAATGCTAACACTTCTAAGAGAGCTACTACGTGTGACGCAGTGTAGTGACTCTCAAAAGTCCATACAAAGACCATTTCTCGAGGCTGAAGATGAAAGAATACACCTAACCGATAACTTAAGATATAGCACAAATATAACATCCAGATGATTTTGTTATAAAAATTAACGTGTCTTACTGTGAGCCAGTTCATGATGGTCTTCTCTTACGATAACTTAAAATTAAGTTGTTGTTTTTTTAATAGTCTTTGAGGTTATTTACTTGTGTGGAAAAGGGCGAAGAATATAGGTTAAGAGTTAATCATGTAAAGACGAGAGTGATGGTTGTTTCCAAATTGGAAATACATCCTAAAATAAAAATTATGGTAGGCAAGAAGGAACTTTAAACAAGTGGAAAATTTTGTGAATTCGGGAAGTAACACCTGCTGTGATGGTAGATGTACGAAAGAAATCATAACAAGAATTGGTCAAGGAAAATAGCATTTAATAATCTAAAAGAGCTAATGAAAAAGGACATTAACTTTAATGGGTAAGAAGCGTAACCACTTTCAGCAGACACCAGAAAGAGGTTGGAGGCCTTTGAAATGAAGTTTTATAGGCGAATGCTAAGAATAAGTTACACTTACAGGAAAACAGCTTGGAGAAGGTCGTGCCCGAAAGTGCTCCCGTTAGAGACCGAGGAAAATGGCCGCCTTGGATCGTTGTGTCGTGGGAGAAGAGGAGGGGAGTGTGGGGAAAGACGACCTCCTTGCCACTCTGTTAAGGCAGCTGGGGCAGTTCAGGAGTGAGGTTGACACTCTAAAGGGGGAAATGAAGCCCTCAGGACGGAACGCCTTCAGGTAGGTGTCCTGCCTAGCAGGACACCTGCGAAGGAGGAGCAGGCGTGGAGAGTGGTTGTCTCCAAGGGGACTAGGGTCAGGCTCAGGAAAGCTGACCAGGGTGTGGAGTGTAGTAACCCTTACCAGGTGCTGCAGGAAGCTGGCGAGGAAGAGAAGAGGCAGGACGGTATGGATCAGGGAGAGGAAAGGGCAGTTGTACAAACCCTGCCCACAGGTAAGGTCGTGGTAGTTGGGGACAGCCAGGTGAGGTTTGTAGATAGGGCTTTTTGTGCGAGAGATAGGAACGTAGGACTAGGGCGTGTTTTCCTGGGGCTGGGATAGGGCATGTAGCCGAGAGGTTAGACAGGGTTTTGTCAGGGGAGGGTACCAATCCAGTAGTGTGTCTTGGTGTGGGAGGAAACGACATAGGTAAGGTAAGGAGTGAGGAACTTTTCGAGAGGTATAGGGAGGCGCTGGGGAAGATTAGAGATAGGGGAGGGATCCCGATAGTATGTGGTGTCTTGCCTAGAAGAGGGGTTGGTCGTGAATGGCTGTCCAGGGCAATTGCTATAAATTGCCGACTGGAACAACGTTGTGCAAACAATGATTGGGCATTCATTGATAACTGGCAACGATTCTATGGCACCGACTACCTGTACTGTCGCGACGGAGTACACGTGTCTCGTGAGGGGGTAAAGACGTTGTCTGCATCACTGAAGCGTGAAATTGTCACTCCGAAGGGGGGGTTTCGCCAGGAGAGAGAGGTCGGGGAAAGTGGGAGTCAAAACACAAGCAGGTCCTGGGAAGTAAAATTAGTTGCTCAGGACAAGGGGTAAAACAGGACAAGGGAAGGGTAGGTTTAAATGTATACAATACAAAGAGTAGGGGCGTTAGAAATGGCAACAATTGCCATACAGTATATGTGATTAATGGCAGCAGAGGGACGAAAACAAAAAATGGCAACAATTGCCTTATATGTGATTAATGGAGGCACTGGGGCGAAAACAAAAAAATGGCAACAATTGCCTTATATGTGATAAATGGCAGCAGAGAGACGAAAACAAAAAATGGCAACAATTGCCTTATATGTGATTAATGGCAGCAGAGGGACGAAAACAAAAAATGGCAACAATTGCCTTATATGTGAATAATGGCAGCAGTGGGGCGAAAACAAAAAATGGCAACAATTGCCTTATATGTGATTAATTGCAGCAGTGGGGCGAAAACAAAAAATGGCAACAATTGCCTAATATGCGATTAACGGCAAGAGGGGGGAAACAAAAAATGGCAACAATGGCCTTATATGTGCTTAATGGCAGTAAAGGGACGAAAACAAAAAATGGCAACAATTGCCTTATATGTGATTAACGGCAGCAGCGGGGCAAAAACAAAAAATTGCAACAATTGCCTTATATGTGATTGCCGGCAGCAGAGGGGCGAAAACGGAAAATGGCAACAATTGCCTTATATGTGATTAACGGCAGCAGTGGGGGAAAACGAAAAATGGCAACAATTGCCTTATATGTGATTAATGGCAGCAGTGGGGCGAAAACAAAAATGGCAACAATTGCCTTATATGCGATTACCAGCAGCAGAGGGACGGAAACGAAAATGGCAACAAATGCCTTATATGTGATTAATGGCAGTAGTAGAGCAAAAACAAAAAATGGCAACAATTGCCTTCTATGCGATTAATGACAGCAGAGGAACGAAAACAAAAAATGGCAACAATTGCCTTATATGTGATTAATGGCAGCAGTGGGGCGAAAACAAAAAATGGCAACAATTGCCTTAAATGTGATTAGTGGCAGCAGTGGTGCGTAAACAAAAAATGGCAACAATTGCCTTATATGTGATTAATGGCAGCAATGGCGCGAAAACAAAAAATGGCAACAATTGCCTTATATGTTCTTAATGGCAGTAGAGGGACGAAAACAAAAAATGGCAACAATTGCCTTATATATGATTAACGGCAGCAGTGGGGCAAAAACAAAAAATGCAACAATTGCCTTATATGTGATTTACGGCAGCAGTGGGGCAAAAACAAAAAATGGCAACAATTGCCTTATATGTGATAATGGCCGCAGTGGGGCGAAAACAAAAAATGGCAAAAACTGCCTTACATGCGATTAATGGCAGCAGAGGGGCGAAAATGTACGGCAAATACTGCCTGAGTATAAAAGATTAATACAGCAGGCTGAAAAATGAAAAATGGCAACAATTGCTTTTATATGCGATTAACGGCATCAGAATATGAAAACAAAATGGCAACAATTGCCTTTGCGAGTGTGATTATTAATGGCAGCAGAAGGAAACAAAAATGGCAACAATTGCTTATATGATTAATGGCGGCGGTGAAACAAAAATGGCAACAATTGCTCAATGATTAGTGGCAGAACAAAATGGCAACAATTGCCTTATATGTGATTAATGGCAACAATGGCGCGAAACAAAATGGCAACAATTGCCTTATATGTTCTGCATTGGCAGAGGGACGAAAACAAAATGGCAACAATTGCCCATATATGATTAACGGCAGGGTAAAAATGGCAACAATTGCCCTTATATGTGATTAATGGCAGCAGGGCAAAACAAAAAATGGCAAACAATTGCTCTATATGTGATAATGGCCAAGGTGAAACAAAATGGCAAAACCGCCTTATTATGACACGGCAGAAAGAGGGCGAAAACGAAAATGGGCAACAATTGCCTATATGCATTTAACGGCGCAGAGATGAAAACAAGAAATGGCAACAATTGCCTAATACGTGATTAATGGCAGCAGGATGAAACAAAAATGGCAACAATTTCGTCTTATGGCGTGATTAATGGCAGCAGTGGGGCGAAACAAAAATGGCAACAATTGCCTTTATGGCGACTACGGCGGCAGGGACGAAACAAAATAAGCAACAATTGCCCGAGCGCGATTAATGGCAGCAGTAGGTGAAAACAAAATACAACACCATTTTATATGTGATTAATGGCAGCAGGGCGAAACAAAAATAAGCAACAATTGCCTGAGGCGTGATTAATGGCAGCAGGGCGAAAAATGGCAAATAATTGCCTTTATATGCGCTTAACGGCAGTAGAGGACGAAACAAAAATGGCAACAATTGCCCGTATATGATTTACGCGCAGGAGGTTAAAACCAATGCAACAATTGCCCGAGAGTATGTGATTAACGGCAGGGCAAAAAAATGGCAACAATTGCCTTTATAGTGATAAATGCAGGCAGGGGCGAAACAAAGGCAAAACCGCCTGCATATGCGATTAATGCGCAGAGGGCGAAAACGAAAATGGCAACAATTGCCTGAGGCGTGATTAACGGCAGCAGAGGGACGAAAACAAAAAATGGCAATACTGGCCTTATATGGGATTATTAACGCAGCAGTGGTACGTTAACAAAAATGGCAACAATTACCTTATATGTGATTAATGGCAGCAGTGGGGAGAAAAACAAAAAATGGCAACAATTGCCTTATATAAAGCGCTTAATGGCAGTAGAGGGATGAAACAAAAATGGCAACAATTGCCTTATGTGATTAACGGCGCAGGGGATTAAAAACAAAATGGCAACACCGCCTTATATGTGATTACACGGCAGCAGGGTGAAAACAAAAGCGGCAAAAATTGCCTTAAAATGTGATTAATGGCTGCAGGGGCGAAAACAAAAATGGCAAACAATTGCCTTATATGCGATTACCGTCAGTAGAGGGACGAAAAATGGCAAAATTCGCTTTATATAAGACCGGCGGCAGCAGGGCGAAACAAAATGGCAAACAATTGGTCTTTATATGACACTGCAGTGGAAGGAAACAAAATGGCAAATACCGCTATATATGTGATTACCGGCAGCAGAGGACGAAAATTAAAATACAATTGTCTTTATATGATTATCGCAGATTACCGGCAGCAGAGGACGAAACGAAAAATGGCCTAGTGCCTTATATGCGATTACCGGCAGCAGAGGACGAAAACAAAAAATGGCAACACGCTTATATGTGATTATTGCCAGCAGTGGGGCGAAAACAAAAAATGGCAACAATTGCTTATATGTGATTAATGACAGCAGTGGGGCGAAAACAAAAATGGCAACAATTGCCTTATATCGATTACCGGCAGCAGAGGGACGAAAACGAAAAATGGCAACAATTGCCTTATATGTGATTAATGGCAGCAGTGGGGCGAAAACAAAAATTGCAACAATTGCCTTATATGATTAATGGCAGCAGTGGGGCGAAAACAAAAAATGGCAACAATTGCCTTATATATGCGATTAACGGCAGCAGAGGACGAAAACAAAAATGGCAACAATTGCCTTATATGTGATTAATGGCAGCAGTGGGGCGAAAACAAAAATGGCAACAATTGCCATATATGTGATTAATGGCAGCAGAGGAGCGAAAACATAAAATGGCAATAGTTACCGTTGCTAACCTGCTCGTTTGCTGGTGCAGACGACACTTGGGGGTGGTTGATCTGGAGAGAATGGCAGCTACCATTCTCCGCTGCCGCCGGCAGATTCACCCGGCCGCCATACCGTCAGGCATTCATTACCTGCTGGGTCCGTCAAATTCTGGCCAGATTCCACCCAGTCCTGGACTCGTGGGCTGTGTTCCAGACCTCACCATCAACCGCCAACTCTGGTCATCTACCACTACCGCATACCACGACCATCAGTTCATCATGATTCCGCCAGGCCTGCAGTTCTCCTGCCTTCAAGACGTCATGAGTGCGTGGAATTGAAGTGACGCTTCCTATCCTGAGTGTGCATCACCTGTTCCAGAACCTTCCCCAGGGCCACTGCCAGTAACATTTGTTCATTGTTTGATTCCACACTGCTGACTTTATTGTTTGTTTCTATCAATACCTGTTGACTATTTAATTGTTTAACTATTAATTGCTGACTCTATTATTTGTTTGATTCCCTTTAATTGTTGCTTCCATTAATTGTTTGACCCCGTAATTTGATGTTTGTTGAGTGGTGTCAGGAGTTTTTGTGTTATATTTTTATAGTAAAGAGATGCCAATCTCTAACGGTTGTTTGTTATTCCTCGAAACCATGGTCCTTGACTTCTCTTATTAAGATCCTGATTACCTGGTAAGGGAGATTTCATCCCAAGTCCCAGGCCTTATGCGATTAATTACAACAGGGAGTTGTTAAAAATGGCAACAATTGCCTTATATGAGATTAACGGCAGCAGAGGGACGAAGCAAAAATGGCAACAATTGCCTTATATGTGATTAATGGCAGCAGAGGGGTGACAATAAAATATGGCAACAATTGCCTTATATATGATTAATGGCAGCAGTGGGGCGAAAACAAAAAATGGCAACCATTGCCTTATATGCGATTACCGGCAGCATAGGGACGAAAACGAAAAATAGCAACAATTGCCTTATATGTGATTAATGACAGCAGTGGGGCGAAAACAAAAAATGGCAACAATTGCCTTATATGTGATTAATGGCAGCAGTCGTGCGAAAACAAAAAATGGCAACAATTGCCTTTATGCGATTAATGGCAGCAGAGGGACGAAAACAAAAAATGGCAACAATTGCCTTATATGTGATTAATGCAGGCAGAGGGGCGAAAACAATAAATGGCAACAATTGCCTTATATGTGATTAATGGTAGCAGTGGGGAGAAAACAAAAAATGGCAACAATTGCCTTATATGCGATTAATGGCAGCAGTGGTGCGAAAACACCAAATGGCAACAATTGCCTATATATGTGATTAATGGCAGCAGTGGGGAGAAGAAAAAAATGGGAACAATTGCCTTATATGTGATTAACGGCAGCAGAGGGGCGAAAACAAAAAATGGGAAAAATTGCCTTAAATGTGATTAATGGTAGCAGAGGGGCGACAATAAAAAATGGCAACAATGGCCTTATATGTGATTAATGGCAGCAGTGGGGCGAAAACAAAAAATGACAATTGCCTTATATGCGATTACCGGCAGCAGAGAGACTAAAACGAAAAATGGCAACAATTGCCTTATATGTGATTAATGGCAGCAGTAGGTCGAAAACAAAAAATGGCAACAATTTCCTTATATGTGATTAACGGCTGCAGAGGGACGAAAACAAAAAATGGCAATAATTGCCTTATATGTCATTAATGGCAGCAGTGGGGCGAAAACAAATAATGGCAACAATTGCCTTTTATGTGATTAATGGCAGCAGTGGAGCGAAATAAAATGACAACAATTACCTTATATGTGATTAATGGCAGCAATGGGGCGAAAACAAAAAATGGCAACAATTGCCTAATATGTGATAAATGGCAGCAGAGCGGCGAAAACAAAAAATGGCAGCAATTGCCTTATATGTGATTAATGCAGTAGAGGGCGACAATAAAAAATGGCAACAATTGCCTTATATGTGATTAATGGCAGCAGTGGGGCGAAAAAAAAAATAGCAACAATTACCTTATATGCGATTACCGGCAGTAGAGAGACGAAAACGAAAAATGGCAACAATTGCCTTATACTGTATGTGTAATGGTAGCAGTGGGGCGAAAACAAAAAATGGCAACAACTGCCTTATATGTGATTAATGGCAGCAGTGGGGCGAAAACAAAAAATGGCAGCAAATGCCTTATATCTGATTAACGGCAGCAGAGGGGCGAAAACAAAAAATGGCAACAATTGCCTTATATGTGATTTATGGCAGCAGTGGGGCGAAAACAAAAAATGGCAACAATTGCCTTAGATGCGATTAACGGCAGTAGAGGGACGAAAACAAGAAATGGCAACAATTGCCTTATATGTCATTAATGGTAGCAGTGGGGCGAAAACAAAAAATGGCAACAATTGCCTTATATGTGATTAATGGCAGGAGTGGAGCGAAAAAAAGGCAACAATTGCCTTATATGTGATTAATGGCAGCAATAGGGCGAAAACAAAAAATGGCAACAATTGCCTAATATGTGATAAATGGCAGCAGTGGGGCGAAAACAAAAAATGGCAGCAATTGCCTTATATGTGAATAATGGCAACAGTGGGGTGAAAACAAAAAATGGCAACAATTGCCTTATATGTGATTAATGGCAGCAGTGAGGCGAAAACAAATGGTAATAATTACCTTATATGCGATTAACGGCGGGAGGAGGGACAAAAACAAAAATGGCAACAATTGCCTAATATGTGATTGATGGCAGCAGTGGGAATTAAAACCGAAATGGCAAGAATTGCCTTATATGAATAATGGCAACAGTGGGGTGAAAATAAAAATGGCAACAAATTGCCTTATATGTGATTAATGGCAGGTGGGGCAGAAAAAAATGTAACAATTGCCTCATATGTAAGTGTGGCAACAATGGGGCAGAAAATAAAAATGGCAACAATTGCCTTATATGCGATTAACGGCAGCATAGGGACGAAAAAAAATGAAAATTGCCTTATATGTGATTAATGGCAGCAGTGGGGCGAAAAAAAAATGGCAACAATTGCCTTATATATGATCAATGGCAGCAGTGGGACGAAAACAAAAAATGGCAACAATTGCCTTATATGCGATTAACGGCATTAGAGGGACGAAAACAAAAATTGGCAACAATTGCCTTATATGTGATTAATGGCAGCAGTGGGGCGAAAACAAAAAATGGCAACAAATGCCTTTTATGTGATTAATGGCAGCAGTGGGGCCAAAACAAAAAATGGCAACAATTGCCTTTTATATGATTAACGGCAGCAGAGGGGCGAAAACAAAAACTGGCAACAATTGCCTTATATGTGTTTAATGACAGCAGTGGGGCGAAAAAAAAATGGCAACAATTGCTTTATATGCTATTAACCGCAGCAGAGGGACGAAAACAAAAAATGACAACAATTGCCTTATATGTGATTAACGGCAGCAGAGGGACGAAAAACAAAATGGCAACAATTGCATTATATGTGATTAATGGCAGCAGAGGGGCGAAAACAAAAAATGGCAACAAATGCCTTATATGCGATTAATGGCAGCAGTGGGGCGAAAACAAAAAATGGCAACAATTGCCTTATATGCTATTAATGGCAGCAGAAGGGCGACAATAAAAAATGGCAACAATTGCCTTAAATGTGATTAATAGCAACAGTGGGGCGAAAACGAAAAACAGCAACAGATTGCCTTATGTGATTAATAATAGAGGGCGACAATAAAAAATGGCAACAATTGCCTTATATGTGATTAATGGCCGCAATGGGGCGAAAACAAAAAATGGCAACAATTGCCTTATATGTGATTAATGGCAGCTGAGGGACGAAAACAAAAAATGGCAACAATTGCCTCATATGTGATTAATGGCAGCAGTGGGGCGAAAACAAAAAATGGCAACAATTGCCTTATATGCGATTAATGGCAGTAGTTGGGCGAAAACAAAAAATGGCAACAATTGCCTTATATGTGATTAGGCGGCGGAAACGATCCTCCGCTAGTTACCGTTAACTCGCTCGTTTGCTGGGTGACGACACTTGGGGGTGAGGGCGAAACAAAAATGGCAACAATTGCCTTATATGTGATTAATGGCAGGAGAGGGCGACAATAAAAAATGGCAACAATTGCCTTATATGTCTATTAATGGCAGCAGTGGGCGAAAACAAAAAATGGCAATTATTGCCTTATATGTGATTAATGGCAGAAGAGGGAGAAAAACAAAAATGGCAACAATTGCCTTAAATGTGGTTAATGGCAGCAGAGGGGCGAAACAAAAAATGGCAACAAACATTACATACATACACACACAATAGTCCTCGCTAAACACACACAGACAGCTCTTCAACTCTAACACTACCACAACAACGACAAATATGCAGTTATTGCCTCACCAGCTAACATTTCGAGTATTTTTGTCGCTTAACTGTAAGACAACACCAAGATGTTGTTGTTCACTCAAGATAAAGTTTACCCAAGTGCCGGAAACGGAGGGAAAACACTCTCCGAGTTAAGTCATATGTGGGTGGGGTGGGTGGGAGAGGGTGGTCGAGAGGGTGGGTGTGGGAGTCGGTGGGGAGGAGGGTGTGGGTGGTGGAGAGGTGGGTGTGGGGAGTCGGTGGAGAGGGTGGGTGTGTGGGGAGGGTGGTGGAGAGGGTGGGGGTGGTGGAGGGATGGTTGTGAGTGGGTGTGGAGAGGGAAAGGACAGATATCAGTGAAGCCAGATGTCAGGCCGGCCAATGCTGAGCCTGATGTAAATACCCATCTTGAGGCGACACACACACACACACACACACACACACACACACACACACACACACACACCACACTACAGCCCTTAACGCATTTTGTTCACGACTTCAAACTTTGTTCCCAAGATAATGTTGAAAGTTGAAGCGAATGTTCAACTACTTTCTACAACAACTTTGGTGTAGGTTGATGGTGCCTGGTGGAGAGGGAGGGAGGGGAGGGGAGGGAGGGAGGGAGGGAGGAGGGAGGGAGAGGGAAGGGAGGGGGGAAGGGAGGGAGGGGGGAGAGGAGAGGAGGGACGGAGGGACGGAGGGGAGGGAGGGAGGGAGAGGGGAAGGGAGGGAGGGAGGAGGGAGGGAGGGAGGGGAGGGGGGAGGGAGGGACGGAGGGACGGAGGGGAGGGAGGGAGGGAGGCACGGAGGGACGGGAGGGAGGAGGAGGAGAGGGGAAGGGAGGGGAAGGGAGGGAGGGAGGGAGGGGGGAAGGGAGGGAGGGAGGGGAGGGATGGGAGGGAGGGAGGGGAGGGGAGGGGGGAAGGGAGGGGGAAGGGAGGGAGGGGACGGAGGGACGGAGGGATGGAGGGAGGGGAGGGGGGGGAAGGGAGGAGGGGAGGGAGGAACGGAGGGAGGAGGGAGGGAGGGACGGAGGAGGAGGGGAGGGAGGAGGGGAGGGAGGGAGAGGGGAGGAGGAGGAGGAGGAGGAGGAGGAGGAGGAGGAGGAGGAGGAGGAGAAGGAGGAGGAGGAGAAGAGGAAAGACAGAAAAGAGAGAAATGGAGAAGAGGGGGAGGAGACACTTGAGAGACACTTCAAGAGATACTACTATCGTCACAAGAGATATTTAAATGATTCTCACAAATTAAATGTTCCGTTGCAAATTAAAATATGTTGCAAATTAAATGTTCTGTTGCAAATTAAATGTTCTGTTGCAATTAAATGTTCCGTTGCAAATTAAATGTTCCGTTGCAAATTAAATGTTATGTTGCAAATTAAATGTCTTGTTGCAAATTAAATGTCCTGTTGCAATTATCTGTTGCAAATTAATGTTCTGTTGCAAATTAAATGTTCTGTTGCAAATTATATGTTCTGTTGCAAATTAAATGTTCTGTTGCAAATTAAATGTTCTGTTGCAAATTAAATGTCCTGTTGCAAATTAAATGTTCTGTTGCAAATTAAATGTTCTGTTGCAAATTAAATGTCCCGTTGCAAATTAAATGTTCCGTTGCAAATTAAAATGTTATTCACTGCACCTTCGCCAAATGTGGGTCGGGCGTGTGAGAGAACCATTGGGAACCAGGCATTAATTCTCCTGATCACGGAGAGAGAGAGAGAGAGAGAGAGAGAGAGAGAGAGAGAGAGAGAGAGAGAGAGAGAGAGAGAGAGAGAGAGAGATACATCCTATCTACACATTCCATCAACAACTTACAACAACAAAAAACAAGAAACAACAACTAAACAAACAAACAAATCAAGAACACCCAAACAGCGAAATCGTAAGCCTGGCGTACGTTAGCCAGGCGAAGTTATCAACATGCAGATCATCTCAGGGTCTGGATAAACACTTCAGACTGGCGCTTATATGATCGTTTAGTGTCATAACAAACATCTACGGTAAGGGTCCGCCAGATTTAACTAACTACCTAATTACCAACAGCTTTTTTGTAATGAACTGCTAATGTTATGTTATGTTATGTTATGTTAGGTTAGGTTAGGTTAAGATGAACCTAACACTAACGAAACATTAACCAAATTGAACCTAAGTTAACGTAACAATAACCAGACACTAACCAAACCTAACCAAAAACTAACCTAACCTGACCAAAAGCTAACCTAACCTGACCAAAAACTAACCTAACCTAACCAAAAACTAACCAACAGCGATCCTAACCTAACATAAAACTAAACGAAATAAGATCAGGAAACTCCAGGAAATGTTTACCAATATACAACGTGACGTCATGCTGTGGGAACCAATCAGCTGCTCTGAAATTGGCCACGCTGCATTCCCATTGGTGGAAGAAATATTGTTGGTGAGCACTCAGGAGATGAGGAGAGGTCTGGCCTGCCTGTCTGCCTCTGTTTACCTTTCTAGGCCAAGTTGTTGACGACACGGAATACATGTGGTCAGGTGATGTGGTCAAGAGATGTGGTCAAGAGATGTGGTCAAGAGATGTGGTCAAATGTCGTAAGCGTGGTCAGGAGATCTATTGAAATAAAACGAAAAAAAACAGAGAATAAAACAAAACAGAACAATAACAACAAGACCCACAAAACCTAAATGAAAAATAAACCCTCAAAAATATAAAACACACACACACACACACACACACACACGATAAAACGAAAATAAACAGAGGCAGAATAAAAAGGTGAAGGTGTTTGGAGGGGTTAGCTCACACGACACATAAACAAAACACTATAATCAGGGTAAAAGTGGCCGAGTGTTTCACCAGACTCGTCCCACCCCCACCATGTTAGTGGCGGCTCCTGAAGGTGAGTAAATAGTGTGAGGGCATCCTGAAGGCGTACATAGTGTGAGGGCGGCTCCTGAGGCGCATAGTGTGAGGGCGGCTCCTGAAGGTGTACATAGTGTGAGGGCGGCTCCTGAAGGCGTACATAGTGTGAGAGCGGCTCCTGAAGGGCGTACATAGTGTGGGGCAGCTCCTGAAGTCGTACATAGTGTGAGGGCGGCTCCTGAAGGCGTACATAGTGTGAGCGGCTCCTGAAGGCGTACATAGTGTGAGCGCTCCTGAAGGCGTACATAGTGTGAGGGCGGCTCTGAAGGCGTACATAGTGTGAGAGCGGCTCCTGGTCATTACATAGTGTGAGGGCGGCTCCTGAAGGCGTACATAGTGTGAGCGGCTCCTGAAGGCGTACATAGTGTGGGGCAGCTCCTGAAGTCATACATAGTGTGAGCTCCCGAAAGGCGTACATAGTGTGAGACGGCTCCTGAAGGCGTACATAGTGTGAGGACGGCTCCTGAAGGCGTACATAGTGTGAGGACGGCTCCTGAAGGCGTACATAGTGTGAGGGCGGCTCTGAGAGTCGTACATAGTGTGGGCGGCTCCTGAAGGCGTGCATAGCGTGAGGGCGGCTCTGAAGGCGTATAGTGTGAGGGCGCTCCTGGTACATAGTGTGAGGCGGCTCCTGAAGTCGTACATAGTGAGGCGGCTCCTGAAGGTGTACATAGTGTGAGGGCGGCTCCTGAAGGCATACATAGTGTGAGGGCGGCTCCTGAAGGCGTACATAGTGTGAGGGCGGCGGCAGTAAGGAAGAGGAGGACCTGGGAGCGACAAGGGCGGCTTACTGCTGACAGGAGCCGTGATAAGATATCCTTCCCAGCACCGCCACCACCATATCTTACCCGAGTGTTGGCTGCTGAATGTTTATGTTGTGGTGAATGTTTGTCTCGAAGAATGTTTATATAGCAGTGGTGTTATTACTTCTAAACTCTAAAATAATCTCCAGCAAAACCCTAAGATATTCTCCAACAATATCTCCAACAAAACCCTAAGGTATTCTCCAACACAAACCCTAAGATATTCTCCAACAATATCTCCAACAAAACCCTAAGATATTTACCAACAATATCTCCAACAAAACCCTAAGATATTCTCCAACAACTAAAGCCTATGATATTCTCCAACAATATATAACCAGCTTCCAAAGTCGATATGCAAATGACCTAGAACACATTCCCACAATCGTCGCCTCAGAGGATTCTTAGTAAAGTGAATATCGTGTTGGTAAATAAAACGATAGGTGAAAATGTTGATATCAGACGTAAGGGCAATTTTATCAGTAGTGTCTTGAAGCACATGATGTTTAGCCCTCCCTCTCCCACTCACTCCCACTCAAGTTTATTTCACCTGATGATTAATTAACTTAAATGTCATTTTAACCTGAGAAATGCTAACCTAACCGAACATAATCTATTTTTAACCTAAACTAAACTAACTTTACTCAAACTTTATGCTAATCTAAGCTATCCTTATACTAACCTATCACTAACTTAAACCTAACCTAACCTAAGCTAAACCTAACCTAACCTAACACAAACTTAACCTAACCAAAAGCAAATATAATCCCCCCAAGTAGGTGGTGGGGGGTGGAGAGTGGGGAGGGGAATTCACCAAGGCATTGATAGCCGGCAACTCAAATATTTGCAATACCAAAATGGGTAAACTTTTGTGTGGAGGAACGATGTTGTCGGCACACCATGTTGCTGCCTCATACACTACCACACCCTGTTGCTACCTCATACACTACCACACCATATTACTGCCACATACATTACCACACCATGTTACTGCACTATACACTACCATAACATGTTAATGCCACATACACTACCACACCATGTTGCTGCCACATACTACACCATGTTTTAACACACACACACCCTGTTGTACACTACCATAACATGTTAATGCCACATACACTACCACACCCTGTTGCTGCCACATACACTACCACACCCTGTTGCTACCTCATACACTACCAGACCATGTTAATGCCACATACAGTACACTACCACACCATGTTGCTGCCACATATACATTCAGACTTTAATTAATTCTATTTACAGTTATGATAATATTTCACACAAGATTATTTTTCCAATGCCCAACTAAAGCAAATATTTTCTGCTAAGTGTCATTCACATCACCCAAAAAATATACATATAAACCATCAAACGCATTACTGTATATTATTCTCTATGTTAAATATGTGTTATTTGACTCCATAGTGAAGTATTTATCTGGAGAGAAAAGCGCCCCGGGTTCTATTCCTGGCCTGGGTGAGGAGTGGGTTACATCATTCAACACCAGTCCTTGTTCAACCAGCATGTGTGCATATATTGGGAGAATGACCAAATGGTGGAACAACCCTTAAGTGGACTAATATCTTGCCAAGGTGGTGGAGTAACCCACTTGCTGGTGAATGATGGTGGAACAACCCTTGGGTGGAATAACATAACATAGCATAACATAACATAGCATAACATAGCATAACATAACATAGCATAACATAGCATAACATAGCATAACATAACATAGCATAACATAACATAGCATAACATAGCATAACATAACATAGCATAACATAACATAGCATAACATAACATAATATAGCATAACATAACATCATAAAACAACTACAAGGATATACTCTACCTCACCTAACCAAACCTTAACCTAAGCCGTCATTAAGAGCCTTGCCGGTAAAGGCCTAACACACACAAGCGTCATATTAACAGCAGCAACGATCATGCTGTTAAGACGATGGTATTATGGGTACAGTGATGTAATTGGATGTGTGTGAAGAGAGAGACTGTTTATACCAATACCGCCCTAATACCACCCACTACCACCAATAGCAGGAATACCAATACCACACACCACCCTCCTCCTCCTCCTGCCCAGCGCGTGTTAATGAGCCTCTCTCCTCGCCTGACTCCAGTAGTAAACAAACTAATTGTCTCACCAGCCAGATTTTTATGTCAGACTTGGTGCCTCATTCTGCCAACGTCGAGGAAAAATATAATTGGAAGTTATCTAAAAAAAAAAAAAAAAAGAATCATATGGAAATGAGGTCAGAGTACGATAAGTTAGGTTATTTTAATTACTGCTGTGGTGGTGTTATTGTTATTGTTATTATTATTGTTTCTGTTATTGTTGTTGTTGTTGTTATTATTATTAGTGTTACTGTTATTATTATTATTATTATTATTATTATTATTATTATTATTATTATCTTGCTGCTGCTGCTGTAACGCCATTATAACTAGACCTGGTGTTGAAAAACTCACAACGAACACACACACACACACACACACACATATACACATACAATTATACAACATACACACACAATTATACCGCATATACACATACATGAAAACACACAAACCAATACAAAAAAAAATACACACATTTATCGTTGCTATTTAAACAGTAATGGGATCTCCAAATACAGAGTTTTATGAGAGCGAAAAGAGTTGGTTTTTAATTGGCGTGTTTTAATAAACCACCAAACAGCCCAGGTGAACTTTTACGGCGTCTGGTATATTATGTTTTGTTTAATGTTTTACCTTTTAATGAGCTCTTGTTATTAAAGGTTGATGTCCTTGTTTAGTTCTAAGGTATAATTTGTTGGTTCATTAAATCTTTAGATCTGATTTTGAGTTGTTTTT
Source organism: Homarus americanus (assembly GCF_018991925.1). Lineage (NCBI taxonomy): Eukaryota > Metazoa > Arthropoda > Malacostraca > Decapoda > Nephropidae > Homarus > Homarus americanus. The sequence continues at coordinate 3,274,111 of NW_024723541.1, forward strand.
GTGTTAAAGTGTAGAAATTCACACACACATACACACACAAACACACAAAAAACAAATACAGACACAAAATGACCACAAACACAAAAACCAATACACACACACACACACACACACACACACACACACACACACTAAGACTAGATGCCCTGAAACGTAAAATTAAACAGAACACAACTCCTCCTACCGTGTAATATTCACTACACTCTTACAAAAATTGACAAAGCTTGCGTTGAGTCCCCGTGAAATGAGATCCACTGCTGTTCAATTCTAGTGACCAGAAGAGCTAAGGGTAAGTTTCATACAGTTAGATCCACCTACCCCCTCCCCCCCACACACACACACACACACATACAAACAAACGCACAGATATACACACAAACATCACATATACACACAAGTAACACACATATATACGCAACGTAAACAAACACATGCAACAAACAAACAAACATATACAACGAATAAACACATACAACAAAAAAACACAAACAACAAACACATACAACAAACAAACACAAACAAACAAACACATACAACAAACAAACAAACAAACACATACAACAAACAAACACAAACAAACAAACACATACAACAAACAAACACAAACAAACAAACATATACAACAAACAAACACAAACAAACAAACACATACAACAAACAACACAAACAAACAAGCACATACAACAAACACATGCAACAAACAAACACATAACAAACAAACACAGAGGCGCACAAATAGGGTCTCTTAATATTGTGAATCTGGGGGAAGGAGAGAGCGGCCAGGAAGCAGTTTGCGCAATTCTCGGATTTACTGAAGAGATGTTGAAAAATGGCGGATTGGGCTTAAACGAGACGTGAATGTCAGACTGTGTAGCAAGAGGAGGCTGAAACTCTCTCTCTCTCTCTCTCTCTCTCTCTCTCTCTCTCTCTCTCTCTCTCTCTCACACATTACGGTTCTCTTTCATCTTTCTTTCTCTGTCTCTCTTTGTCAATACGGATCTCTCTCTCTCTCTCACAATATGGTTCTCTATTATCTTTCTTTTACCACTCTGTCTTTCTCTCTTTGACTATAGTCCCCTCTCTCTCTCTCTCTCTCTCTCTCTCTCTCTCTCTCTCTCTCTCTCTCTCTCTCTCTCTCTCTCTCCATCCCTTTCATGTTAAATATACAGTATATAATATGAAAGAACACCTCTTAAATGAGAATGTCTGTACGTGCGTTCTGGTAAGTGTGTGTGTGTGTGTGTGTGTGTGTGTGTGTGTGTGTGTGTGTGTGTGTGTGTGTGACGGGGGGCCCGTAGGTGGTGTAGGTCCAGTAATGGAACTCTCCTCGGTGCTTAGACGGTGTAATGGTCATTACCTCAAGCAGGGAGAAATCGTAATGACAAAGAGAGACAGAAAGAGAGTCCAAGAAGGTGAAAGACCGTACTGTGTGTGTGTGTGTGAGAGGACCTGACGCAATTCCTATTAACAAACACCTCCACCACCAAGCACTGGAAAGGTTTGGTAGTGGACTTCTGCACCACCCTCGTCATCCCACCTCCTGCCACCTGCAGCCCCCCACCCAACTCGCGCAGTCCGCCACTACAACAAAATTCAGCCCATAAGAGCCCGCACCGATAGATATAAGAACAGCACCATCCATCTATTGTTAAAATAATAAATAACTCTGATTTATGTACTGTACAAAGTGTACAGCCCTGTAAATGTATTCAATGCATATTATATCATTATGTCTAAATCAAATGTAAGTCTGTATATTTTCAGCCACCAACTGCAACTCTATTATAAACCGTTTATTATTATTATCATTATTATTACACACACACACACACACACACACACACACACACACACGCACACACACACACACACACACACACACACACACACACACACACACACACACACACACACACACACACACTGTCTACACCATCTCTCTATATCAACAAAAGTTTTATGAACGTATGAATACATGATATTAGACCAATTAATCCCGACAGTGTAGACAATTATTTTTTATTGTTTATATATATATAATGAGCGAGGTAAAGGTATATCAGGTGTAACAGTAATTAATTGTGGTAATGAACCTACCTGTGTTTGATCTTCCAGACATTGTGATTAATTACCGCTGATTACTTAATGTATTATTGTTTGCTTACACGTGAACACAGATCACTTCTGTGTGTGTGTGTGTGTGTGTGTGTGTGTGTTCTGGAGGCGAACTTACCCCCTATAAGTACTAAAGTTTACCCTCATCTTCAAGTGTACATTATTCAGTACATGTAGAGTGTACTAATGTCTAGGGTACCAGGATGGGTGTGTGTACGTGTGGCTCTTAATGTTATCATCTGTATGGTTACTTGGTCTAATGGCCTCGTACTGTATGTTTGGAGATGGGAGGGAGAGAGGGAGGGAAGAGGAGTAAGTAGTGGGATGGTAGGGGGAAGAGGGGAGGAGAGAGAAAGGAGAGAGACCAACGTTACACACCAGTAGAGACCATCATTACACACACAGTAGCACTACCACCACTACACAACACTACCACAACCACCACTACCACAACTACACACCATCACTACCACAATCCACAAAATCTCAATAAACATTTCACTAAACACTTTTTAAGAGTATTAACCTGAGACCTGATAAACCCCCACCATGTGTTACTAATACCCGAGGCGAGGCGGGGGCGGGGAGAGGCGGGGTGGGGAGGGGCCGGGAGTGGGGGGAGGCGGGGCGGGGAGAAGCGGGGCGGGGAGGGCGGGCGGGGAGGGCGGGCGGGGAGAAGCGGGGCGGGGAGGGCGGGGAGGCGGGGAGTGGGGAGGGCGGGGAAGAGAGAGGGGAGGGGAGGAGCGGGGCGAGGCGGGGCAGCTGGTGGCTTCCCTAACACTCACCATCTGATAGTGATCAGCTGGCGATCATAACAGCTGGTGGTGGTGATCAGACAGACAGTCCAATAGACAGTTTAAGGAAGACACAGACAGTTAAGACAGATCAAGAGACAGTTTAATAAAGACACAGACAGTTAGACAGTCCAATAGACAGTTTAATGAAGACAGAGGCACAAGAGGACTGTACCATCACTGACCAATAGAGGCGCCTGAAGCTGGGAGTCTCTGGCCGTCCATTCATCTTCACCAGAACCACTTGAATCAAAGGACCCGTGTGCGTGTGTGTGTGTGTGTGTGTGTGTGTGTGTGTGTGTGTGTGTGTGTGTGTGTGTGTGTGTGTGTGAGCCCTTCTTGCCTAAACTAATCCAACCTTAAGTAACTTAACATAACTTACCATACTTAATCCGACCTGACCCAAATCAACCTAACCTAGGTTAAATTACCAGTCCATTTAATGAACTAGACCAAATAGCATAGCCTAGAATGTTAGGTTAGGTTAGGTTAGGTTAGGTTAGGTTAGGTTAGGTTAGGTTAGGTTAGGTTAAGAGACCATTTCACGAAGTACATGGCCAAATTGACTATCTATTTCATGACCTGGGCAATTTCACAAACGGCACGAAACATGTACTGTACAGATACAGTATATACAAGTTCGCGTGTTTGTCAAATGACCTTAATCCATGTGAAATAGAAGCTATCTGTACACCACCGGGTCACAAACACACCCACTATCTGTACACCACCGGGTCACAAACACACCCACTATCTGTACACTTCTGGGTCACAAACACACCCACTATCTGTACACGTCTGGGTCACAAACACACCCACTATCTGTACACGTCTGGGTCACAAACACACCCACTATCTGTACACGTCTGGGTCACAAACACACCCACTATCTGTACGTCTGGGTCACAAACACACCCTATCTGTACATCTAGATTCACAAAACACACCTATCTGTACGTCTGGATGCAAAACACACCATATCTGTACGTCTGGGTCCTGAGCACCCACACTGTCTGTACACGTCTGGGTCTAAACACACCCACTATCTGTACACGTCTGGGTCTGAAACACACCCACTATCTGTACACGTCTGGGGTGCAACACACCACTATCTGTACACGTCTAAGTCCTACAGCCACCCCCACTGCACGTCTGGGTCACAAACACACCCACTATCTGTACACCACCGGGTCACAAACACACCCACTATCTGTACACGTCTGGGTCACAAACACACCCACTATCTGTACACCACCGGGTCACAAACACACCCACTATCTGTACACGTCTGGGTCACAAACACACCCACTATCTGTACACGTCTGGGTCACAAACACACCCACCGGTACCCAGTGATGCATGCAAGGGCATTTTCCTTCTCATCTCTCACTTTCCTCCTTCTCTGCCTCCCTCCTTCCTTCGCCCCCTCCCTCCCTCCCTCTTTTACTTCCTCTCCCTTCCTCCCCTTCCCCTACACCTCCTTTCATTTCCACCTTCCCTCTCCTCCCCCCTGTCCCTCCCTATCATTTCCACCCTTCCCCTCCCTCTTCCTCTTTCATTTCCTCCCTTCCATTCCTTCCTTCCCCCCACCCTCCTCCTCTCCCTCCTTCACCAGTGAGGGAGAGAGCTCCGGTCTGGGCTCGTCACGGCTGATGGAAGGAGTTGAGACTTGATGGAAAGGGATGACCAGATGTTGTAAGATAAGACTGTGAGAGGGAGACGAGGAACAGTTGATGGCCTGTCAGGGGAACGGGATTGTGAGTTGATGAAGTTGGTTGAGAATTGATGATGCAAGGGGTTGTTAGTTGATGGAAGCGGTTGTGAGTTAATGGAAGGGGTTGTGAGTTAATGGAAGGGGTTGTGAGTTAATGAAAGGGGTTGTGAGTTAATGGAAGCGATTGTGAGTTAATGGAAGGGGTTGTGAGTTAATGGAAGGGGTTGTGAGTTAATGGAAGGGGTTGTAAGTTAATGAGGTTGGATGAGAATTGATGATGGAAGGGGTTGTGAACGTAAAATAATAGGAAACAGATGTAATGGGTTAAGGGGTTGAGAGAGAAGATTGAAGAATTGATGAGAGAGAGAAAATCAAGATGGATATTAAGGTAGAAATTGAAAGTTGCTGGAGAGGGTGTGATGGACGGGTGGTGGTGGGCAGTGTTGATGAGTGAACGAAACACCCGGAGCTTTATGTGCGAGCTGCCCCGGCTGGTGTGTGTGTGTGTGTGTGTGTGTGTGTGTGTGTGTGTGTGTGTGTGTGTGTTTTAAGTTCCAGATGTTTACCAGATAAAACATTTTTCTATTTACATTCTCAATATCCAGAGCGAAGAACCGAGTATCCAGCCGCTGCTCAGGAACTTTTACCCTAAATTAATTTCATTTTTCTTCCTATACCACACAAGGTTAATTGATGGCTCATTACGTTAGGCGTTAATTTTCTTTTTAATCTGGATCAATTATAAGAATTCTTTGGGATTACTAAATTAAAAGTGGATATTTTTTTTTTTTCATTAGTTAATATGTGCGGTGGATGAGTGGATACAGCCCTCGCCTCCTGTTCTCCGGGTCGCTGGTTATACCCCGTGGTACTTCCAGTTCACCCAAGTGTAAATACATTGATAAATTTACACCTATAGGACCTGAAGGCGATCGAGTGTAGTACCGACCAAACTGCTTCCTTGTGTACCGGAGGCTCAGTACACACAACACCTCCCTCATTCCCCCACCTACACAGAATTTTAACTTCAACACCAAATTACTTAAAATACTCCTCTGTGATCTTGCTCCTGTAGCCAAAAAATCTCAAATTAAAATCTACAGTTTATACCGTAATCGTTTCAGTATGGGTTAGGTTAGGTTAGGTTAGGTTAGGTTAGGTTAGGTTGGGTTAGGTTAGGTTAGGTTAGGTTAGGTTAGGTTATGTTATGTTAGGTTAGGTTCACGTCTGATGATCTTATCGAGGTAAGGACAAGCTCTTGGACTGGTAGAGTTAGTACAGGTAGTGTGTGTCGGTATATTGCTGTTATATGAGACCTGTTCTGCCTGAATGTGTGTGTCTGCCTGACTGTGTGTGTCTGCCTGACTGTGTGTGTCTGCCTGACTGTGTGTGTGTGTGTGTGTGAATTTTTTCCCTTTTAAATTCAATGTCAAGATTTTCAAACCTCATTAAAATAAATAAATAAATAAAAAATCTCCATCATTAGGGATATAGAACAGATTTTTTCCCCATATATATAAAAGTATCCAGATTTTTTTCCCAGTTATGGTTAAGTGTCTGTATTTTTTGCCTCACATTATCCATCAAGATTTTTTTTTTGCCTCACTGGGATAACTGTGCAGTTTTTGTCTCATTAGAACTAAGTGTCAAAATTTTTGGCTTTAAAGATTTAATTAAGCTTCTCTCTCTCTCTCTCTCTCTCTCTCTCTCTCTCTCTCTCTTTTCACACATCTATTGATCCATCTACTTATATCTATCTTTCTCTCTGTAAAACTCACCAGCCAGTATAATGACCCTGACTAACACACTCCCACCTCAAGTGTTCATTAAAGACGCATAAATCTCTTATTCCTTAACAAAAAAATTGGAGAATTAATTGGAGGCGACCTTTTATAGAAGCATAATTCACTCACTCACTCAATGGTTCACTAACTGGCTCACACACTCAATAGTTCACTAACTGGCTCACACACTCAATGGTTCACTAATTGGCTCACACTCTCAATGGTTCACTAACTGGCTCACACACTCAATGGTTCACTAATTGGCTCACACACTCAATGGTTCACTAACTGGCTCACACACTCAATGGGGTCACTAACTGGGTCACTCACTAAATGGCTCACTTACTGGCTCACTAACTGGGTCACTCACTCACTGGCTCACTCACTCATTAACTGGCTCACACAATCAATGGTTCACTAACTGGGACAGTCACTCAATGGCTCACTATGTGGGTCACTCACTCACTCAATGGCCCACTAACTGGGTCACTCACTCAACGGTCTCACTCAATCAGTCAATGGCTCACTCAGTCACTCATTGGCTCACTAACTGAGTCACTCACACAATGGCTCACTCACTCACTGGCTAGCTCATTCACTCGCTTGTTCACTTTATGGCTCACTCACTATCTCACCCATATCTAAGCTTAATGGACCAAGTCATAATTGCCCTAGTCTTAATGGACCCCAGTCTTAATGGGCCCCAGTCTTAATGGGCCCTAGTCATAATGGACCCCAGTCTTAATGGGCCCCAGTCATAATGGACCCCAGTCTTAATGGGCCCCAGTCTTACAAGGTAGACAGAAACATCAAAACCTTTCATTAATCTTCACATCAACACATTAGCCCCCAACACTGTGAACACCCCCTACCCTCACCCTCCCCTACCCCTTCCCTCTACCCCTCCCTCTCCCCTACCCTCTCCTTCTACCCCTCACCTCCTCCCCCAAGGCCCCTGACAACCATCGCTGGGTCTACCTGTCTCCCTCACGGCCTCACCTGTACAGAATCTGACACAGTTTGTAAACAAATAAACACCTGAGGAGACATCTGACCACAACTAGTCAGAAGTATTGCCGAATGGACAGAGTGTGAAGATAATTATTACGAGATCTAAAGGTGGTTATGGGGT
>NW_024723541.1:3284149-3324149 GCF_018991925.1 Homarus americanus
TTTTTTCAGCCATAAATGTATTTTTTTCCGTTCCCAGAAACATAATAAGATTTTTAACCCACAACAACAGGAATCATAGAGACGAGATAAACAACAAACAATACAATTCTCGGCGATTTATTATTGTTGTTGTTGTTGTTGTTGTTGTTTTTCTCTCTGTGTTTCAACATGTTACATATTCATAAGAAAAAATTATGAAGTGTTTTCGAAGCGATGACACATACACAAACACATACACATAAAACATACAGTATTTTGTCACCCTCTCGCTGTTCTCCTTTGGTCTTCTTCTCCTGCCAGGGCCCCTGCCATACCTACATACAGCAATAGGCAACTGATAGTGGTCAAGGAAACACCCCCCTGTCAACTTCCTGGAGGTGTAGGCTATAAAGGTGGGGAGGGTCTAGGACAAAGAGAGAGAGAGAGAGAGAGAGAGAGAGAGAGAGAGAGAGAGAGAGAGAGAGAGAGAGAGAGAGAGAGAGAGAGAGAGAGAGAGAGAGAGAGAGAGAGAGAGAGAGAGGAGAGAGAGAGAGAGCAAAACAACATATTCCCACAGATCGCCTTTGGCCCAGGTGACTGGCTACACCAGTGATGGATGTGGGTGGTGGAGGCTTCCCACTATGACACTTGCTACACCAGTCATTATGGTTTGTGTATCAGTAACGACAGAGAGGGAGGGAGAGGGGAAAGGGGGGAGGAAGGGAGGGTGAAGGGGGGAGGGGGGAGGAAGGAAAGAAGAAAGAAAGGGAGGGAGGGTGTGGGGGAGAGAGGGAAGAAAGGACACGGGGGAACAGGTGGAGGGACGGGCTAACGGGCGAAGGAAGGGAAGGACGAGGACGAGAAGGAGGAAGGAAGAGGAAGAAAGGGATGGAACGAAGAGACACAGACAGACAGACAGACAGAGAGATAGACAGACAGACATAGAGAGTCATATAACTCCATCACGTCTATAGTTTCTAATTTGGGAAGGGCGGGAAAGAGAGATACAGGTAGGTGGAGAGAAGAGGAGAGGAGAGAAAGAGGAGAAGGGCAGGGGGAAGAGAGACAATGGCAGAGGGGACGGGGAAGAGAGACGGAGAGAAGGGGAAAGAGAAGGGGAAGGGGAGATATTGACAGAGTGAAATAACCTGAAAGACTAAGAGGAGATGAATAATGATGATAGATGGAAGAGGAAAACAAGAAATGAAAGAGACAATAAAACTATAGAGAGAATTTTGCTTAGGTTAGGTTAGGTTAAGTTAGAAGTTGAAGTTTACAACCTTACATAGCACACACCACACAACACAACACAACACAACACAACACAACACAACACAAAACACACACACACACACAACACAACACAACACAACACAACACAACACAACACAAACACAAAACACACACACACAACACACAACACAACACAACACAACACAAAAACACACACACACACAACACAACACAACACAACACAAAACACACACACACACAACACAACACACAACACAAACACACACACACACACACACACACACACACACACACACACACACACACACACACACACACACACACACACACACACACACACAACACAACACAACACAACACAAAACACACACACACACAACACAACACAACACAACACAAAACACACACACACACACACACACACACACACACACACACACACACACACACACACACAACACACACATACACACACCAACAGTAATAGTCTTTTAAAGCAGCACTGCACCACAAACATACAAGCAGAATGTACACCTGTCAAACTCAGGTAAGCAGAATGTACACCTGTCAAACTCAGGTAAGAAAAATAGAACCATCTCTCTCTCTCTCTCTCTCTCTCTCTCTCTCTCTCTCTCTCTCTCTCTCTCTCATTTTTCAGCCATATTCTATGAGCCATTTTGAACAATATACTTTTACCCCCATTGGTATTTTAACTTCATTCTATAGTGATTTTTTCAATTATTGTTTTTTTCTTGTTTTGGAATTTTGAGGTCGATCCATAGCTGGTTGAAAATATGTATTGAGAGCGGGAAAATGTTTATAGTTTATATTGTGCAGGAATGTTGAGGGTTTCACTGTTGGGAGGAATGTTTTTACAGGGTTTGTATGTTTATATTGCCAATTTATATTATATGTATATTGTTGTTAGGTTAGGTAATAAGCTGGAGGGGGGGGACTAATCTTCAGGTGATACTTTTTTGTTTTTTCCCGGGAACAAAAATTTTCTCCAGAACAGTGTTGCGTTGGTTGCCGGGACGAGACGATCATCCTGGGATTAACACGAGTTTAGGATGTTTCTTGGTGTGTCTCAGAGGAGGAGGAGGACGGGGTGAGGAGCAGGAGAGGAGGAGGGGAGGAGGAGAGGAGGAGGAGGAGGGGGAGGAGGGAGGGAGAGAGAAGAGGAGGAGGAGGAGGAGGAGGAGGAGGAGGAGGAGGAGGAGAGGAGGAGGAGGAGGAGGAGGAGGAGGACGGGGTGAGGAGGAGGAGAGGAGGGGAGGGGAGGAGGGAAGAGAGGGAGGAGGAGGGAGGGGAGGTGGAGGAGGAGGAGGAGGAGGGAGGAGGGAGGAGGGAGGAGGAGGGAGGGAGGGGAGGAGGAGGAGGAGGGAGGAGGTGAGGGAGGAGGAGGAGAGGAGGAGGGAGAGAGAAGAGGGAGGAGGATGAGGAGGAGGAGGGAGGAGGGAGGAGGGAGGGAGGAGGAGAGAGGAGGAGGGGGAGAGGGAGGGGAGGAGAGAGAAAAGAAGGGAGGAGGGGAGGAGAGGAGGAGAAGGGGAAGAGGAGGAGGAAAAGAAGTAAGAGGGAAAGGTGGGGAGATGGATGAGGAGGTGAAGAGGAGGAAAGGAGGAAAGTGGGAATGAAGACAGAGGAGGAGATGCTAAGGGAGAAGGGGTTACTGAGACCTGGAATAGTAAAGCAGGAGAGAGAAAAAGAGGAGGGAGGAGGAGGGAGGAGGAGGGAGGGAGGAGGAGGGAGAGGGAGGAGGAGGAGGAGGAGGAGGGAGGAGGAGGAGGAGGAGGAGGAGGAGGAGGAGAGGAGGAGGAGGAGGAGGAGGAGGAGGAGATGCAAAAATAAGGAAGAGAAAGAGTAAAAGAGATACAAAGGAAGAAAATAGAAAGGAAGAAAGAAGAAGAAATAGTAGATACAATCAATGATAAAGAAGGAAGAAGGAAGAAGGAATGGAAGACGAAGGAGAAAGACAAAAGCGACAGAGATAATGAAAAACGTGGAAGCGAGAGAGAGAGAGAGAGAGAGAGAGAGAGAGAGAGAGAGAGAGAGAGAGAGAGAGAGAGAGAGAGAGAGAGAGAGAGAGAGAGAGAGAGAGGACGCACACCTGCTTGTTAATTAAGGTGAGGAAACGTGGCGCAGGTGCGACTTTTTCTTGCTGAGAAATTTTGTAGCGGATGAAATATTCGCCGTATAATACCTTAACCTAACCTAACCTTACCTTACCTAACGTTACCTTAACCTAACCTAACCTTACCTTACCTAACGTTACCTTAACCTAACCTAACCTTACCTATCCCAACTTGAACCTAATTTGGCTTCCTATCCATCTATATCTCTATCTATCTTTCTATCTATCTCACCTATCTCTCTCATCCGTTTATCTATCTCACCTATCTCTCTCATCCGTCTATCTATCTCACCTATCTCTCTCATCCGTCTATCTATCTCTCTCATCCGTCTCTCCCTGTCTCCCTCACGTTACTTACTGGGGAATAAACCAAGCCAAGATGACCGCCATTGTCGACGATTTTTTTTCCCAAGATTTATATATTAATTTATTTCCCAGGAACTTCCAGTCAAATTACTAAGTCTGATTAATTGTACCAAGGAATAAATCACTTTTAATTAAGCTTACTAAGTCTATATAAGCTTACAATGTCTAATGAAGCTTACAAAGTTCGATTAAGCTTACTAATAGTGAGTTTAATTAAGCTTAAATTTCGATTAAGCTTACTAAGAAGAATCAAACTTACTAAGTCTAAAATAAGCTTACCGAGCCTGATTAAGTCTACAAAGTCTAATTTAGGTTGTCAGGTCTAATTATACTAATAAAACTTATCAAAATCAATTAGTCAAGTCTAATTAAGCAACGGTTGAATTATAGGCTAAATAACCTTTAATTAACCTAGGCATTATACCTTTCCTTACCTGATGATGTTAGAGAGAGAGAGAGAGAGAGAGAGAGAGAGAGAGAGAGAGAGAGAGAGAGAGAGAGAGAGAGAGAGAGAGAGAGAGAGAGAGAGAGAGAGAGAGAGAGAGTTCCTAACCTAACCTAACCTTAGCTAAACATTAGGTTCCCTTCCTCCTCTCCCTCCTCCACCACCACTACCTCCTCCTCCTCCCCCTCTTCCTCTTCCTCCTCCTCCTCCTACCTCACAAACCACAATACCTTACACTACCTGGGGGTAATTTGTTGCAGTGAACGCCACTCTAAAACCAATCAGTGTTGCCTGCACCTCCTCCTGCATCAAGCAATACAAATGGTGCCAGGCAACACTATGACACCATGTTGTTTTGTGTGTGTGTGTGTGTGTGTGTGTGTGTGTGTGTGTGTGTGTGTGTGTGTGTGTGTGTGTGTGTGTGTGTGTGTGTGTGTGTGTGTGTCAACATTGTTCACACACACACACCATCACCTCCAGATTATGGTAATTATCTCAACAACTTTCGTCAACTCTGAGATGGTACGACAGGTGAGGGGAGATGTGAGGGGCGGGGTGAGGGGAGATGTGAGGGGCGAGGAGGGGAGGGGAGGGGCAGGGGAGATGAGGGGTGAGGGGAGATGGGAAGCGAGGTGAGGGTAATGGGATGATAAGCAGTGATAAGAGGGGAGGGAGAGAAAGAGCAATGAGAACAGGAAGAGGGGAGGGAAAACAGGAAGAAGGAAGAGAGGTCGGGAGTAAGAGAGAGGAGAGGGAAGGTAAGGAGGAGGGAGGTAAGGAGTGAGAGGGGAGGTAGGGAAGTGAGGGAAGGTAAGGAGGAGAGGGAAGGTAAGGAGGAGAGCGGGAGGTAGGGAGGAGAGGGAGGTAGGAAGTGAGCGGAGGTAGGGAGGAGAGGGGAGGTAGGGAGGGAGGGAGATAGGGAGGAGAGGGAGATAGGGAGAGGGGGGTAGGGAGGAGAGGGGAGGTAGGAAGAGTGGAGGTAGGGGGGAGTGAGGAGGGGAGGAGAGGGGAGATAGGGAGGAGAGGAGGTAGGAGGCAGAAGTGACGTTATGGTGTAGTGTAAGGGAAAGGCAGCGAGGAAGGAGAGGAAGAGGAGGAGAGAGAAGAAAAGAAAGAGGAGGAAAGGGAATAAGAGGGAGAGAGAGAGAGAGAGAGAGAGAGAGAGAGAGAGAGAGAGAGAGAGGAGAGAGAGAGAGATAAGGAAGAGTTGAAAAATGGAAGAGAGAGGAGAGAAGAGGAAGGAGAGAGAAAGTGAGAGGATAGTGAGAGGAAGAGGCCAAGGAAAAAAAAGAAGAAAAGAGAAGAGAGAGAGAGAGAGAGAGAGAGAGAGAGAGAGAGAGAGAGAAGAGAGAGAGAGAGAGAGAGAGAGAGAGAGAGAGAGAGAGAGAGAGAGCACCTCCCCATTTTGCCTCATTTTTTTTTACTCAGTGGTTTCTCTCACCCACAGAACAATCCAGAACAGCCACAGAACACCACACAAACAAACAGAAGGCAACAGGAAGACGGTTTGGAGTCATAACCTTAAGGGGATTAAAGATTTACAAGGAAGTCTTTGAGCGCATCCTTCCCTGCAATAGACTCCCTGAGGGCGCCTCCAGCAGTAGTAAAACACTGAAGGACCGAGGAACCTGAGGGAGGAGGAGGAGGAGGAGGAGGAGAGGTGGGAGGGTAGTGGGAGGAGGAAAAGAGAGAGGGGGGAAGAGGATGGTGGGGAGGCGGAATAGGAGGAGGGGATTGAGGTCAGGGGGAAGAGGAGGAAGAGAGGGTGGGGGGTGGGGGATGAAGAGGATGGGGAAGAGAGGGAGGAAAAGTACAGGGTGAAAAACACGAGTGTAGATTAACGACACGACCTGCTCCAACAAGGGCGGCGCCTGAGGGAGGAAGAGGCAGCCAACAACTGGTATTCGTGAACCGGTTTGGGCTCTCGAGTACATAAAGTCGCAGAGTCGAGGTTAAAAGGAGAGAAAGAGAACAAAAAAGAGATGTATTGTTAGGTATTGGTGAGGGTGGGGTGGGTAGATGAGGTGGGGTGAGGGGTGGGGTGGGTAGGGTGAGGTGGGATGGTAGGTGAGGGTGGGGTGGGTGGGGAGGGGTGGTAGGTGAGGGGGGGGAGGGGGGGTGGTAGGTGAGGGGTGAGGGGGTTGAAGGGGGTCGAAGGGGTGAGAGGGGGGGGATGTTGGTGAGAGTTAAGGGGGTAGAGGGTAAGGGGGATGAGGTGGTTAGTGAGAGTTAAGGGCGGAGAGGAGAGGTGGAGGTAAGGTGACGGGAGGGGGAGGGGTGGTAGTTCTACAGTGAAGGGGTGATACTGAGGGTGAGGGGGTGGTAGTGAGGTAGTGAGGGGGGGGTGGAAGAGTATATGTACAATGACCGGAGGAATAGAAAATAATTAAAAGGGATTAAGAAAAGAGACAACGTGTGAGGGAATAAGCAACAATAAAGGTGGAGGTCAACTGAAAGGTTATATCAGTAAATGTGGGTAAAAGAAGAAGAGAAAGTGGAAAGGGTTGAGTCTCAAAATGTGGAAAGAACAGAGGAAAGAAAGCAGAAAGGCGAAGGGAGAGAAAGCATTAAAGGTGAATGGGAGAGAAAGTGTTGGTCTAAAATGCGTACACCAAGAATGAAGAATAGAAACCTGAATTCCTACAAGTATTAGACAAATAGAACATTCTGGGGGTTTTTAAGCTTTCAATGAACACTTTACGTTATTTACTTATCTTATAGTGAAGCTGATTTATAACGTAGAGAAGAACAAGATAATTATTGTTCAAAAACCACATGAAGATTAGGAATCCCTGCTTAAATTACCTCATGAATAAACACCTAACCTACTCCAACCTGACCTGACCTTACCTGACCTAACCTAGTCTAACCTAACCTAACATATCCTAACCTGACCTGACCTGATTTGACCTAACCTGACCTTATCCTCCACCACAACACCACCATCGAATTACCTGGTCTCTCTTCACGAAGTCGACAATCACCTCCCCATAAAACACAATCCATTTTTATCACATCTCCTTCATGCCCTTGTTATTATCTCCCCTCTGCATCTACCAACATTACCTCATCATTATCCCATTCCCTCTTCTTTCTTCATTGTATCCTCTTATCGTTATCGTCTTCCCTACGTTCTTCTGTGTTGGTTTGTTAGTTTCCTTGTCTCTCTTTCTCTATTATCTATTTTCCCCTTATTCTTATTATTCTTTTATTCCCTACTTCCTCATGTGCTATTTTACTCGTATCCATTTTTTATTTCCTCTATTCCTTTGTTATCGTCTCTCTTATTCCCCGTTTCTTATCACATTCTCTATCTATGTCTTTATCAACATTTTTCCCCATCTACCCTCATCTTTATCTCATCCCAATACTCATTTTCTTATCAATATTAATCTATTATTCTTGGGGATATTGCAACAGACATTAACGAGACAATTTTCATTCTTGCAACAGTTATGACAAGACATTCTGAAACACCTTCCCTCTTCCTCCTCCAAAGACATTTTCCCTCCCTGCAACAGACACTCTAAGACATTCTGAAACACCTTCCCTCTTCCTCCTCCTCCAAAACATTTTCCTTCCCTGCAACAGACACTCTAAGACATTCTGAAACACCTTCCCTCTTCCTCCTGTAAGACATATTGCAGGAGGCATTACAAGACACATCAAGACACTCTTAAGACAGTCTGAGACACCTTCCCTCCTCCTAGACATGTTGCAGGAGAAGTCTCAAACAATCAGGAAGTGTTTCTCAAGGACCAGAACACAGGGGTGAGATTGACTTACCTCTCTCGTTATCCAAGTTCAGCTATAAAAGTTAAAACCATCAAATTTCGTCTTTACCTCGAGCCAAAACTCTTGACTCTTTTTTTTTTCTTATTCGTGTTTATTTCTCTTGTTTACATGTGAATGGAAGATATGTGGGTTTAACTTATGGTTTATAATGATTTTAAGATCAATTTTAATGGTTTTAAGATTTAATTATCCCTAAAAATGAGCCTAAAATTAAATCCTTAAACCTTAAAATCAGGGTTTAGGACATTCCTTAAATTAGAGCCAGAGGGATCAATTAACCCCCATGCACTTAAGCTTCAGCAATTTATCGTAAGTTGTTAAGGGAATTGGAAAAGTCTCAAGTCTCTCTCTCTCTCTCAATTAGTGAATCAGGATATGGAATTTAAAACGTCTCTCTCTCTTATTTCTAATTATATTTGTAAAGTTTAGTTTCCACTTTGTATAAACGTAAAAATTAAGTTAGTTTTAGCTGTTGAACTTGTCAATGAGGTTAATTATTTTTTTATATTGTGTTCTGTCGCAATGTTTAATTAGTGTCGGTGTGTGTGCCTCTCTCTCTCTCTCTCTCTCATACACACACACACAACGTTAGGCTAAGGTAGATAATTACGATACCTTATATATACCTATAATCTCGTCTGCTCTCATCCATCATTGATGTTGCAATTTACTGAGTTTCCACAGGTGAAAATTCAGGTAACACTGCACCATTGTAATTACTAGTACACCTGTAGCTGGGTCAAGGTACCATTGTAATTACTAGTACACCTGTAGCTGAGTCAAGGTACCATTGTAATTACTAGTACACCTGTGGCTGAGTCAAGGTACCATTGTAATTACTAGTACACCTGTGGCTGGGTCAAGGTACCATTGTAATTACTAGTACACCTGTGGCTGGGTCAAAAACCATTGTAATTACTAGTACACCTGGGCTGGGTCAAGGTACCATTGTAATTACTAGTACACCTGTGGCTGAGCTCAAGGTACCATTGTAATTACTAGTACACCTGTGGCTGAGTCAAGGTACCATTGTAATTACTAGTACACCTGTGGCTGAGTCAAGGTACCATTGTAATTTCGAGTACACCTGTGGCTGAGTCAAGGTACCATTGTAATTTATAAGTTTACCTGTGGATAAATTTCAAGGTATCAATGTAATAGAAATATTTAATGGGTGAATAAATTGGAGGAATAGCGAAAATTTTGAGGAAATAGACAAAGGTAATAAGAGAAATATTAGCCATTTTTCGTCATCGCCCTACTGCTGCCGTTAATCACACGTAAGTGTTGTGTGTGGTAATTATCAGCGACTCACTGCTTGTTAATGAAACAATTTTAACCCGCTTGTTGTCGGGAGAGAAGGGGGGGATTCTTCTCTCGGTTATGTGAGCTCTGTGCACGTGAGAGAGAGAGAGAGAGAGAGAGAGAGAGAGAGAGAGAGAGAGAGAGAGAGAGAGAGAGAGAGAGAGAGAGATACACCACCCTCCTCCTGGTCTACACAAGCAGCCGTAAATCTCAATTTTTAAGAGCTGGTCCTCCTTAATTCTTACTGCAACTATTAAACCGCCGTCTGTCTGTGTGAGTCTGTCTGTCCGTGTCTCTGTATGTCTGTATCTGACTGTCTGTGTGTGTGTATGTATCTGACTGTCCTGTGTGTGTGTGTGTGTGTGTGTTACTGTGTCTGTCTATCTGTCTGTTTGTCTTTGTGTGTGTTTACCTGTATGTGCATATGCGTATATGTGTGTGTATGTCTGTGTTTGTGTCTCACCCCCTCCCCTACTCTAACCATCAATCACATAAACACCCCATCACCCCCTTACCCTTCCCTCCCTACTCTACCCATACAATCATCCATCCCCTCATTTCCCCTCACCCTCCTGACCAACCCCAGTACCCACAGTTACCCTCCTAGTACCCACACAAGCTACCCTCCTAGTACCCACATAATAGCACCCCCTCCTAGTACCCACATAAGTTACCCTCCTAGTACCCACACAGTTACCCCCCCTAGCAACCATGACAGTTACCCTCCTAGTACCCACACAAGTTACCCCTCCTAGTACCCACACAAGTTACCCACTCCTAGTACCACACAAGTTACCCTCCTAGTACCCACACAAGTTACCCTAACAGAAACGGAACCAGTACTCTGTGGAAAGTAGACAACACGCACGGAGCGATGACTAACTAGGTCGGTATAGTGAATGATGGCTAATAAACCTTCATACATCTTTAGTGCCCCAGTGAATAATACCAAGGGAGGAGGGGTGTTGGAGGGTCGTGAGGGGGTTGGAGGGTCGGAGGGTGTTGGAGAGTCGGAGGTGGAGGGGTGTTGAGGGTCGGGGGTCTTGGAGGGCAGGGTTGGAGGGTCGTGGAGAGGAAGGAACAGCAGTGTGAAGCCTATGTTTGAGGTGTAGTGTGGAGGGGAGGAGGGAGGGGTAGTGTGGAGGGGGTGGAGGGGTAGTGTGGGAGGGGGGAGAAAATGTAGTGTGGAGTGGAGGGAGGAGGGGTAGTGTGGAGGGGGGATTTAAGATCAAAAACGTCTTGTTCGGGTTTTATGGAGGAAGTAATCGTCTGGGAGGGAAGGAGGAGGGAGAGAGGGAAGGAGGGGTTGAGAAGACAGGAAAGAGAGAGGAGGAAGGGTTGGGCAAGGAAGGGAAGGAGGGAGGGAGAGAGGTAGGGAGGGAGGGAAATGCTGAGGGAAGGGGAGGGGATGAGGAAAGAAGGGTAGGGGGAAAGAAAAGAGGGAGGATGGAGAAGAGAAGGCGGATGGTGGAGAAGAGAGGGTGAGGGAGACAGGAGGAGGGGTTGGGGGAAGAGGATGGAAGGAGGAGTGAAAGAAAGGATGGGGAAAGAAGAGGGAAGAGAAGCAGGAAGAGGAATGAAGGAGGAGGAGGAGGAGGAGGAGGAGGAGGAGGAGGAGGGAGGAGGAGGAGGAGGAGGAGGAACCAGAGACGGATGAAAAGGAAGACAAAGAAAAGAAAGACGAAAAAGATTAAGAAGCAGGAAGAGGAGGAGAAATCGAGATGAATTAAAGAAGAGGAAGATGAAGGAAAAGATAGAAAGAAATAATTTATAAAACAAAGACGATGATGAAAACGAATAGAAGAATAATTATTAAAAGGGGGAACAGAGAATAAAAGGAGAGATAAAAAGAAGCGGAAACAGAAGAGAATAAGGAGAAAATAAGAGGAGAGAGAGAGAGAGAGAGAGAGAGAGAGAGAGAGAGAGAGAGAGAGAGAGAGAGAGAGAGAGAGAGAGAGAGAGAGAGAGGTGTGTGTGTGTGTGTGTGTGTGTGTGTGCACAGTCATAACCTAGTGGTCAGATACAGCAGGAAACAGACAGACAGACAGACAGACAGACAGACAGACAGACAGACAAAGTTCAATATCAAATCACCAAGTCATCAGAAGCAGTATGGGTTATGAAGCACCCTAGTCAATTAGCAGAGTTGAAAGTGGCTGAAGAAACAAGAAAATTGAAGAGGATTAACATGGAAGGGAGGGAAGAGAGGGAGAGGAGGGGAAGAAGGAGGGAAGGAGGAGGAAGAGGGGGGGGAGAATCGACTTCAAAGCCCTATGGAAATTGATGAATTAGATATAAAGTCGACTAGTCAATCACAAAGAGACAACCGGGATCTAGAATGGCTTGGGAGTCAATTTTCTATAATGGATGGAAAGGTAAATTAATTTTCAGGTTACACTATGTATGTTGAACGATGGCGATTATTGAGTCAGAAAGTTTAGTTCTTAATCCCTGATGATGGGAGAACAGGGGAGAGGGAGAATAGGTGAGAGAGAAGGAAGGTAGAAGAGGGAAAATAGATGAGAAAAGAGAGAAAGTGGATGAGAGAGGGAGAGTAGATAGGAGAGGAGATGGGAAAGGGGAGAAGGTCTTTTCCTTTATTACCATCATCCCCGTCATCTACCTTTTTCTTTTAATTTTCTTCTTCTTTCGGTCCATTTAGCAGGAAGTGGTCATAACGGAGATGAGGGGAGATACACCGCAAAGAGGAGAGAGAGAGAGAGAGAGAGAGAGAGAGAGAGAGAGAGAGAGAGAGAGAGAGAGAGAGAGAGAGAGAAAAGCACACACCATTACAGTCAACAAGGCGGGAGGTAAACATATTTTTCTACAAACTTTTTTTCTGGATTGAAGAAATACATAAAAATATCTTAGCAACACATATGAGACGGGGTGAGGAGTGGTGGAGGAGTGGTGAGGTGGTGATGAGAGTATGAGGAGTGAAGAGGGAGGTGGAGGAGAAAGAGTGGCGAGGGAGGTGAGGGTGAGGAGTGGTGAGAGTGGCGAGGAGGAAGAGTGGTGAGAAGAGGGGAGGGTGAGTGGCGAGGAAGTGGTGAGTGGTGAAGAGGGAGTGGTGAGGGAGTAGTGAGTGGTGATGAGAGTGGCGAGGGAGTGGTGAAGGGTGGTGATGAGAGGGGTGGTGGGGTTAGTATAGCGGGAGTAGCTAACTAGGGTATACCCACACTTGTATCTGTACCGGCATTTGCACCTACAGTATACTTGTACCTGTACCAATGTGTAAAGTTTCTGAAATAAACAAATCTTTATACCATTACTTTTGTGTATTTACCTCTCTCTCTCGGGGAGGAATATTTACCGCCTGCAGTACCTCTGGCGTGAAGGTGGTAATATCTGTGGAATTCTTCAGTAGGTGATAAAGACGAAGGTGTATGGCCGACCTGAGGCCGTTACCACCAGGAGGTGGGCGTGGCCTAACCCTCACCCTGTAGACTCTCATTATAACACCGCGTGCACTAGGGGATGGGCGTGGCCTTAACCCCCCAATTTGTATTAGTGTGCTCTCTCTCTCTCTCTCTCTCTCTCTCTGTCATCGTCTGCTTCTCTCTTGTCAATTACAACACCGTGTGCAGGAGTAGGTGCGGTCTTAAGCTCTTCACCTTGTATTACGGATGGTCTCTCTCTCTCTCTTTTACAGTGGGCTTACAAGTGTAGTGGAGACTACAAGCCTAGACAATATACTCGTATATGTATGAAACAGTGTGCGTGTGTGTTTGTCTGTTTGTGTATATGGGGGATGTTCGCTATATACGACTACAGTTGTGGAGATAGAGAGTAAAATTTGGCCTGGTGAGAAGCATCCAACCCCCAAGAGTCAAGATGGAATATAGGGCCGGGGGTGAAGAGTGCAGGGAGTCTATACATTACGATAACTCTTCCCTCGCCGGCAATACCGACCTGCCAGACGTAGGAATCACCACCACCTACAACAGCATATATGCAAAAAAAAATCTTCCCACGCAACCCAATAATTTACAAGCCTCTCTATAAATTAAAACATTACTAAAATAACCCAAAACCATATAAAAACCTTGTATATAACCCTACATACGGTATGAAAATAAACACAAATAAAAATTATCGTTCAGAAAGCTCAACAAGCACGCTTGAGCCACACTGTGTTGGTAGACAATGTGGCGGCACCCATCTGATTAACTTTACTGCGGGAAATAGAAACTGGGCAACACAGGGTACCACAATTAGTTAACAGGTAAAGGTGTCTTAGACGTACCTGAAGTGTGGCGTATAAACTGTCCCTCGAGGAGCTGTTAAACTTTCACTTACTGTAAACTGGAAAAAGAAAATACAAGATTACTTTTTATCCATTACGCTCAGGACTGTAACGTTCTTAGTATTTAAATTACAGGAATAAAACTGTAGTTGGATAATGTATTTTGTTACAGGGATAAATATATGGTTGTATTACTGTTTTGTTACAGGAATAAATCTAAGGTTGTATTACTCACCATTTAGAAATGTGAGGAATAATTACTAATAATACAAACTAACCTAATTTAACCAAACCTAACTAACTGAACTAACTTATCTCAACAAACCTAACTTATTGAACTAACCTAACATAACTAACTGAAATAAACTAACTTAACCAAACATAATTCAATTAAATAGTTTAACTCTGCCACACAAAACTAACTGAACTAACCTAACAGCCATACATAACTAACCTAACTTAATCATTGTTAATTTTTGTGTTAATTTACTGACACAATTTTTTATAAAACATTAAGAAGGTAAACATAGTCTCATATTTTGACCAAATTACTAAACATTAAAACACATAACTTCAAATAACAACACAAAATCAGGTGAGTTTACATAACATTTCAATATTAAAGTTTGCAAATCATTAGAGCCACAAAAACAAACATTTAAAGGTGTGGAGTAAAAATAAATAAAAACAAAATTATAAATAAATAAATAAATAAATAAATATATAAATAAAGTAAGACTACAAAAACATTAAGGAGAATTTACTTAACTTTCAGACTTTGCTTAAATAATATTTCTAAATAATAAAACACATAACTTCAAGTGACAAAAAACAAATCATTTGAGTTCATAACATTAAAAAATTTGAAGTTTAGAGAACAATTAGTCACAAGAACAAATACTGCAACCTGTATTTAAAACCTAACCTAACCTGATATAGTACAGTATAAGTATAATCCTAACCTAACCTAACCTGATATTGTATAAGTATAACCTTAAACCAAATCCTAACTTAACCATGCCTTACATAATAAAATATAACCTTACCTAATGTAACATAACCTTACCTAAATTCACCCAATCATAAGCTAACTTTAGCTAATCCTAACCTAACCTAACCTTACCTTGACCGCACCTAACCAAACCAGGGGTTGGTAGCACAAATTACAAGACTTATTTTTGTCCATATTTACACAAGATTGTAATACCTCAAAAGCTGCTACTGTATATTATTACACATTACGACAGATGTACATTCATTGAACTAGACTGACTAGGTAAGGTTAGACTAGGCTAGGCTTGGTTAAGATTGAGTTAAGTACAGGTTAGGATAGGTTAATGTTATGTCAGGATTAGGTTAAATTAAGCTTTGTTTATTGTCATAATAAAAATAAATGTCTGAAATCAAGAAAGTCACTCCGTACATTATTACAAAGACATCAGATGAGGTACTGCCATTAGACCATCAATATTGACTTTACACTATGTACTTTAAACACACAAACATGACAGCCATTTTTTTCTCATGAGTTACAATACAATAATAATATGCTGAATTACTATTTTTTTTACATTGAGTTTCAGTCGATCAAACTGAATGTAAAATCTCATATCCTAATGTAGTTATGGCTGCGTTTCTTCACCCGATGAATAAATTCTTTACATGGAGTCAACGAAGCGGTTAACGTGACGATATAGATAGGCTATCGGAAAGTAGCGATCCCCGTGATTTATATTCCATTATCATAGTTATCGACCTTTAACAAATATATTACGTTAAGATGCCGTAAGAACAAAGCCTAATGACCCATTTTAGAGAGATAATGGAGTAGACGAGGAAAAATGCGTACTGTAAGTTTTCACATTCATAACGGAGTGGATACACGTTGTTAAGACAGCCGTACGCCAAAAGTCACACTGAATATAGGTATGGCAGCTGTTAGTTTAGTCAGAAAGAAGGCCATCTACAGTATCATTGTACAATCTGTATTAATAGACATCGATGTTTTGCATAGGGCTGCCGTTACCATTTCCCTGCGCCTATTTATAAACTCAGTAAATAGAGGGAAAAATAAAAATAATTTATTTTATGGCGTTTCTGTCGCAATTTTATATTTTATCGAGTATTTTAAAACTCAATATATAAGTAAGTGTTGGCAACCACTAAATATTTACCGAGATACTGTCAATCACCATAATGGTCGTCAGAGAGAATGGGCCAGTTCTCAATAGCACGTTTCCAAAGTTATTTCTATTTCTCCATTATTTATTTATCATGCCTATTAATATCAAGATATCAGTATAAAACATCACAAAATATTCAGTTATAACACAAAAGTTCAGAGAAGTAGAGAGAGTTTAGAATTTAAACTTTAAATGGACACATATGAACAACACCAACCTCGTCAATCGCCGGTGTTCTTGAGCAACGTGGCCACTTATTTTCCACTTTAACTTTTCCATCCACTATACAGAATTGGATTTGTCTTTCTAAGTCATCTTTCACTCACTTATCTTAGTAATACTCGCGTGGATTAGGTAAAATGCACCGCAAAAGTAAGTTTCGCCACGCTTCCTTCTCCCGAGCTCACAGCCTAACACACGAACACGACGTTTAAATGTTATTGCCAATAACGCTAATTAGTTTATGTTTAATACACAAAAATACTCATTCATTCATGTGCCTTACCTGCCACATTGAAAAGAGTTTTGAATGCGGATTTTTTTTTTCAACCAAGCCACCTATCAAAAATATATACTGATCGTAATAATTAATAATTACATTGAATAAAATTTGTCCTTCGATTGGTAGTTTACACCTGTACAACATAAAAACTAAATTATATTGTTTACAAATAAAATGTATTATTCGCAATTTTTTTTATATGTTAAATTTTTATTTTATACTATAAATTAATTATTTATTTTGCTTTAAAAAATTTGTTTTGCGTTTTTACCAATATATAGAAAAAACATCAAGCGCTCATATAAACGCAGTGTTGCCATTTTAGCGGTTTTCCCGCTAAATCTAAATGTTTGACCCACCATCTAACGAGTAAATTTGCTGTCTAGCTGCTAGCGGCTTTTTTGCGGATTTAACTGATGTCTGGCGGATTTCTAGCGATTTTAGTTATATAACTATACTTGCATAAAGATAAAAGGTAAATACAGAGACTTCCTAACAACGTTCACGTTCTCCAAAAGATGTCCTTACTTTCAGTTGACGGAGCACTTCATGCTGTCAAGGAATTACTACATGTATCTCCTGATGAAATTAGCCGTATAGACAGTCAGTGGCAGGATCTCACTCTTGTGAAGTGGAACGAAGCTTCACAAACTGTCCTGTTTTGGAATGAAGTACATAACACATGGACGCGTCACATTGTAATCCATTCAAGGAGTTGGCAGAGTTTGCTATATCAGTTCTCGCCATACCCGACTCTAATGCTGAAGTAGAAAGGATATTCAGCCAGTTAAATATAGTGAAAAACAAACTTCGAAACAGGATGGGAACAAAAATGTCTAATGCTCTTCTTGCAATACGAACAGGTTTGAAAAGGAATGAAAAGTCTTTTTTTGAATATGAAATACCGGCTGATATCTTGAAATTGATTGAACTAGCAATGCATACGTCAGTGAACCAAACCTGAAATCAACACGAAGAGCAAGTACATCTTGAGAGGAAACAGAGGCAGAGGAATTCGATGAGTCTTCTCTATCCTGTTTTAAAGGTAGGCCATGCATATCCTTTAATGTTGATTATGCATTCATAATACTTTTATGACATGCCCACCGGTGAGTTAATTACTGTAGCTATTCTTCTATGTACCATACTTTATATATATATATATTAATCAGTTTGCCTATAAATCTATATACGGTATATATAAAGAGGGTAACACGCTATTATCTGTACAGTTACAATCTAGCGTTTTAAGGGTCAAATCTAGCAGGTTTTGCAGTCTCATATGACAGGAATGTAAATTTGTAGATTGCAACACTGTATAGACGCTTCCTTGCCACGAGTTAACAATCACTGAGGCAGAAAAACTTCTAAAAGACGAAGATAAGTGAAGTACAATATTTACCATTACCAGACAACGTGTATTTATCCTATTGTGAAGGTAAATATATGTGTTTATTGTTATTATGAAAGTAGATATACGTGTTTATGCTATTATGTAGGTAACGTAACAACCCTGAGGAATTTTGCACCATAGAATATACTCGTAAATGTTTTTCTTATCTCATGAAAACTACAAAATGTGCACGAGCAAATTGAGCAGTAGGTTTTCCTGGATGTAAATGTTTCAATTTCTTCCGTCAGATTTTTTTTTCTCATCTCGCCATGACAGCGTGTAAAAGACCTTGGTCAAATAAGAAAACTTTAACTTTCTTCTCGTTGGACACAATGTCGAAAAGAACATTCAGAACACGACGTAATTCCTGGAGTGTGACGAACTTTTCAACTGAATTTATTTTAGAGCTACGTCATACATCAGAGAAACGACAGAGAGAGTTCTACCTAATAATTTTTCAATATTATGCCCTGAAAGACCTGAAGTTGTTGTAGTGCAGTAATAACATCATAGCAACAACAACGACGTCGACTTTTCAGATACTGCTACATTGTATAATTCAAATTTCAACATTAAACAAATAATTGTCCCTCCTACCCAAGCCTTACGTATTTCAAACTAACCTAACGTAATCTAAGCAAGCCTAACCAGAAACATAAATTTTAATTATCTAAAAAAATCGTCTAAGAAAGGAATCATTCAGACGCTCGAAGATTAGTAATAAGTAATAAGTTAAGTGTATCTGTACTGTCTTATATAAATATCATAAGTTATGTTCCTAGTATATAAAGTCAATAATTAAGCTAGTAAATTTTAAAGGCTTCGTTACGGAGAACTTAAAAATCTTACTTTGAAGATTAAAATCCTTCGCATACGTGTAAAATCTATTTCGCTCGTTCTTGGACGCGTTACTGGGTATTTTTCCTTCTCGACAATACTTTGTAATATCGTCTTCATTAATGTCTCGCCATAATGATATCTTCACTACAAATGACAAGCGTGGGGTAGAAATATCTTGGTGTGCGTAATTTTGTCGAGGGAGAAAATCGTGACATATCCTGTTTACACTACCAGCGTTGTGTAATTAGGAGCGGTTTAACCATTGAATATTTACGTTGGGGGGCAGACCTGTTGTAATATTTTATGACGATTCCTATCCTGAACCTCCAACTTGGCATTTGTTATTAGAAGCTAGATACTTAATTGTCTCATTAGAAGGCGAAAAAGTTTGTTCGTCATATAATCTTTAGTTCTTTTAGATATATTTTTTTTCCATTCTGATCGCTAATCTACGGTCGGGAACTCTGAGCTTCGACGCCATTACGCTTCCAGCATGGAGTTCGTTCCTTTGATATACAGGATTTTCTTTAGAGATGATGATTATTATTTTATGTTTGGTTAATTTAATTCAGGGTTCCCGGCCGTAGATTAATATGCAGGACGGAAAAAATCGCAATAATTATATAACAAAAAAACGTTTTCCTCGTCAATAACACGTAAATAAAAAATAGTCATAAATAACACAAATGCACATAAATAATTACACATGAATTATAATCATAATTACGGTAATTATCTGATATATACTCATTATAGCAATGCACTCCACTGTACTGTACTGTACTGTACTGTACTCTACTAGGCTTCTCTTGCAAATGACTGTATTTTAGGTTTTATCTTTTTATTAAATTGTATTAAGACTTATTGTGAATTAAAGCTAGTTAAGCTTCTGTAATCTTGTACTACCAAACGTAAAATCATTTGTAGAATAGGCAAGAAATAGGAATAGCTAGGAGTAATATTGGCAGTAGTAACAGCAACCGATATAGGAGTAGCCAGCAGCAGTATTAGTTAACAGCAATAAACTATACTGTATATAGTAAGGTAGACAGACTCAGCCAGCCCCCCATAACACCACATCTCTGACCACTGCAACCCCCTGCTACTAAGAAAAGATATTGGGTAATAAATAGGTTTTATTGACTCTTCATTGGCGACATGTAGAGAAGTAATTGTGGAGGGTGGATTGCTACAAGGTGGACCTCGGTGTGTGAAGTGGTTCTCGGGACGTGGGGAGGGTAGCTAGTAGGTTCTTGTAGATATATATCAGGTATTAAATTGGTGACCTCTTACTCACGTGTACAATTCAGGTTTGGAGACAGTCACCTTTTTTTTTTGTCTCTTAATTAGAGGTTTTAATATAAAGATAATTAATTAGATTTTTTAATGCAAAGAATGATTTTATATATGTATATTTTTGTTTCAGGGAGAGCGATGATTGGAACAAGTAACGCCTATATCGCCATATTTAACACCAAGACTTCCGTGACAACACGAGAAGTAATCATGTGTCACGCCAAGAATTCTTCCACCACCATAACAAGTGACAAATAATAATGGACTCGCTGTGAGGTATGTTTACGGCCACCTTTACCTGTTAATTGTAATAATATCTAGAATTTATTTTATTTGTGAGGATAAATAGTTTTGCGAGGTAAGAAATGACATTAGAGTTAAGAACGTGACGAGATAGGGCAAGACGGCGCAGCATGGAGAGCGGCCATCATCACAAGCGTGGTAAATGCTCATAAAATGTTAATGATGATGTTTTGTGAAGTAAATTTGTGAGATTAATTTGCAGGGTTAATTTGTCACGCTTATTTAAGAATCCAATACTGGAATTTATGTTACAAAGTTAATATGAAATTAAGTTGTAAAATTAATTTATGAAGTTAGTGTTTTTTTTTTAAGTATTGTATAAACGTTAATGCAAGAGATTAACATGAAATTCGTTTACAAAATTAAGCTATAAAATTCGTGTACCTGTGAACTTTTTAAAGATTTGTTTGTGTGTGTGTAAATATGTGACTTTTTGTTAACTATATTTAG
This sequence comes from Homarus americanus, assembly GCF_018991925.1. NCBI lineage: Eukaryota > Metazoa > Arthropoda > Malacostraca > Decapoda > Nephropidae > Homarus > Homarus americanus. Next base: position 3,304,638 of record NW_024723541.1, read on the forward strand.
GTAGATTTTGTAAGTTAACCTCAAGATTAATTTGATGTTCATGACTGGAATATTTTCTTGTGGGAGTTAATGTATTGTTGGATGGGCATTTGTCTGTGTGTTGGTCTGTGCAGCTTTTAATTTAAACGACGAATTAATACTTGTTGCAACCTTAAACGTGGTAACTTTCTATCTATCTATCTATCTATCTATCTATCTATCTATCTATCTATCTATCTATCTTCCCCCTCTCTCTCTATCTATCTATCTATCTATATATTATTCCCTGTCTGTCTCTCTCTCTCAAAACATTCACACAATGATAGTCTCAGAGCCAACGTTTAAACATGAAAGTCTCAGTGCATTTCTCTTCCACACGTTTGAGAGCCTTGGCAGACTTTCCAGACGTCATGTGAGGGTTTCAGAAAAGCTTCCTCCTCCCCTGAAAAAGACGAAGTGATTCTTTCTATTATAATTGCTGAAAGAAATGTAAGGTGACGCTTTTACTGAACTGAGGGAGGAGGGGAGAGTGGGAAGAGAAAGATAAAAGAGAAAGAAAGAATAGTAGAATGAATAGAAGAGAAGGAATAGAAGAATGAATAGAAGAGAAGGAAAACAGAAGAGAAAGACAGAATAAGAGAAATAAGGAATAGAAGATAAACAAGAGAAGAGAACGAAAGAATAGAAGAGAAAGACAGAATAAGAAAAAGAGAGAATAGAAGAGACGGGAAAGAAGAGAAGAACAGAAGAGAAAGAATGACTAGAATAAAAGGTTAATGAGCTGAGTAAAATAATACACAAGAGATAGGAATTATTATATGTTGTTTGATAAGAGAATTAATGCAAGAGATACGTGGAAGATATAAGTGTTTTAAGAGAGAGAAAAGTGAGACAGTGAGAGAGAGATAAAAGTAAATAAAGAAGGAAAGAGAGAATCATGAGAGACGGAAAGAGAGAGAGAGAAATAAAAGGAAAGAAAGAAGGAAAGAGATAATTAAGGAGAGAGGAAAAGGTAGAGAGAAAGAGAGAGAGAGAGAGAGAGAGAGAGAGAGAGAGAGAGAGATACACAAGCAAGAAAAGGTAGAGAGAAGTGAGGAGTGATAGAGGGAAAGAGAAAGAGAAATAAGGAGAAACAGGGAAATATTTTGACACGAACACGCACACACTGTTGACCCTGACAACAAGTATCACACACACACACACACACACACACACACACACACTACACAAAAATCCCATTCGATTCTTGAGTATTTTATCGTGTATACTGTGTGCGTGTGTGTGAAAGGTTCTCTGTGTGGGATTTAGGAGTCACTGTCTTGTGTGTAAGGGATTATAACCCTGTATAATATTATAGTATCTCCATAAGATATCGGGATTGACTGCTACTATGAGGGATTAGTGGCTTGAGAATGTTGGGTTAGGGGTAGGTTAAGTTAGGTTAGGTTAGAGACAGGTTATGTTAGGTTAGGCTATGGGTAGGTTAGGTTAAGTTATGTTGGGTTAGGGGTAGGTTAAGTTAACTGAAGGAATGATAATCTTGGGTAAGGTTAGGTTAGGTTAGGTATAGGTTAAATTGTGCTGGGTTATAGGTAGATTAAGTTAACAGAAGGAATGATTAGCCTGGGCAAGGTTTGATTAGGTTAGGTTAGGTTAAAATTACTATGGAACTGTGATTCTTGACGACGAAGACTGAAAAACATACGTGTTGTATTTCAGTGTAAAGAAAATGAAGAAAAATAGACCCACAAAACACCCGTCGCCCCCCTTGAGACTTTTAAGCAAACACATGCAAGAGACGCAAAAAACGGTGGACCAAAGCATCATTTTTTAGAGAGAGAGAGAGAGAGAGAGAGAGAGAGAGAGAGAGAGAGAGAGAGGGGAGAAAAAATATCATGTTTGAAATTTATTCTCTCGTATAGTTTACTCAATGACTAATATTAAGGTAATGCTTTCTCCTTTATGAACCACTTGCCGGCCACGCTCACAGAATTTTAAGAGTGAAAAAAAAAACTCGTGGAGGGTTGATGTTGGGGTAATTTTATGGTCACCGCGAGATACTCCTTATCATCCATCTTATTTACCGTGTGTGTGTGTGTGTGTGTGTTCTGTTACAGGTTAAATGCACTAAAAAAGTACATCATACCATTAGAAATAATCTTAACTACAACATAAACTTTACACTCACAGACGTCATTCTTTGGCATCACTGTTTCTATGTCTTAATCTGAAGCACAAATAATTATCACGTGAAGAAGCTGTGTTGTGTAATAAAGCACCAGTTATCAGTACATTTTTATTATTCTCTATAACATTATCCCAAACAATCTCTATTAGATGTAAACAAAGTCACTGTGTATTTATAACTGCATTGTGTTGAAAATATGATTATCATATTATGTGAATAAATCTCTGGGGTATTTTTTTTTAACTCGGTATTAAATGAAAATGTGAGAGAGAAAATGGGTGTTGTTTGTGTCTCAGGTTGAGAGCCTCCCTCCCTGTTCCCTCCCCTTGTTTCTCCCCTCCCTGTTCCCTCCCTCCCTTCCTCTTCCCTCCCTCCCTGTTCCCTCCCCCCTGTTTTTCCCCTCCCTGTTCCCTCCCTCCCTTCCTCTTCCTCCCTCCTGTTCCCTCCCCTGTTTCTCCCTCCCTGTTCCCTCCCTCCCTTCCTCTTCCCCCTCCTCCCCCTCCCCTCCTTTCTCCCCTCCCTGTTTCCCTCCCTCCTTCCTCTTCCCTCCCTCCCTTCCTCTTCCCTCCCCCCTGTTCCCTCCCCGCTGTTTCTCCCCTCCCTGTTTCCCTCCCTCCCTTCCTCTTCCCTCCCTCCCTGTTCCCTCCCCCCCCTGTTTCTCCCCTCCTGTTCCCTCCTCCCTTCCTCTTCCCTCCCCCTCTGTTCCCCTCCCCCCTGTTCTCCCTCCCTGTTCCCTCCCTCCCTTCCTCTTCCCTCCCTCATTCCCTCCCCTTGTTTCTCCCCTCCCTGTTCCTCCTCCTCCCTTCCTTCCTCCCTCCGCTTTATTGCGTCTGGCCATTGTGTTTTCTCACTAAATTATTGGTTGTCTTGCACCGTACACGCACGTGCATGCAGGTATGTGCATACATGTGCAAATACATAAACACGTGTATGCATATACGCATACGTCCATGAATACAGGCGAGCACACACACACACACACACACACACACACACACACACACACACACACACACACACACACACACACACACACACACACACACACGCACGCACACACACACACACGCACACACTCAACACAGAGCAGTTCGCTTATTGCAACTCCCACACTGAATGATAATTTAGTTGTGTGTGTTGACTGCCGGGGGCGAGAAAAACCTTATCATCTCGTATTTATTTACCAGAGAAGAGAAAATGATAATATTTCACTCATGCTTTAGTTACTTTTTTGTTGGTGGTGTTTTTGTATCTTAGTGTACAGTTCATTATTGTGTTTGTTGGAGTTATTTTGTGTTTAAAGGGAAATGTTTGTTGGATAAGTTTTATGTTTTTATTATACATTTTATTAGAGAGTTTTTATGTTTTTAGATTATTTTATTCGAGGGATTTTATTCGAGGGTGATTTTTTATTTTTTTTATGGTATAGTTTATTGAGATGTTTCAAATTATCTTCACATTATATTCAATTATCTTATCATGGGTCATCAATATTCTTATACTTCACTTTTAATTTTCATGATTGTTATGTATGTACAGTGCTGGAGGTTAATGGTGATGATGATGATGATGATGGCGATAATGATGATAATGATGATGATGATGATGATGATGATGATGATGGTGATGATGATGATGATGATGATGATGATGATGATGATTCAGTATAAATGAACTTCAAGTGTGTTTCATCTCATGTGTAAGATTATTATTAGTGTGTGTGTGTGTGTGTGTGTGTGTGTGTGTGTGTGTGTGTGTGTGTGTGTGTGTGTGTGTGTGTGTGTGTGTGTGTGTGTGTGTGTGTGAGTGTGTGTACGCGTGTGTGTGTGTGTGTGTGTATGTATGAGATTATATCACATACCACACGTTGAGACAGCCCCGTCCTGGTTCATCAATGGTAAACATATATAAACCAACTGGGAGCATTCGACTCACAACTCAACCAATACACACACAAAAAAAAAAAATCCCATCATCTCCACTACATTCTCACTTGTAACACGAACATCAAATGCGCTTTTCCCACCAACTTACAACACCGTTCTTGCCGTCTCTTCTCAACTCGGCAAAGGAATTTCCAGAAATACATAAGGAGATCATATTTCAACAACTTGTGCAATATTCCGTGGCGATAATGCGTCTGTGTGTACATTACTGACGCCAGGAGTCCCGTCACGTCTGTTTGTTTCTTCCCAGTGGTGTTTGGGTGGTGTTTGTTTTTTTCCTAGAGGTGTTTGTTTGCTTTCGGTGGTGTTTGTATTTTGTTTGTTTGCTTAAAGTGATGTTTGGAGGCTTACATTGGTGTTTGTTTACTTACAGTGGTGTTTGTTTCTTTCCAGTGCCGTTTGTGTTCTCCCAGTGATGTTTGTGTTTGTTTCTTCTCAGTGATGTTTGTGTTTATTTCTCTCCAGTGCTGTGTTTGTTTGTTTGTTTGTTTACAGTGGGTCAGTGTCCCTGTTCAGTCTCCTGTTCAATCATCCTGAAGAATATTTTTACTCCTACACACTCGTTTCTCATCACTATTGTACCCCCCATTATTTTGTTTCTGTGTGTGTGTGTGTGTGTGTGTGTGTGTGTGTGTGTGTGTGTGTGTGTGTGTGTGGACAGAGACACAATAGTTTGGTAGTGTGTCTAAGTGTGATAACATTTACAATTGTTCACTTTGAAATCGTTAAATTATGTACAGAACCGAATTGAAACATGTGTAGATCGAGATGACATTCATGAAAGTTGACACACACACACACACACACACACACACACACACACACACACACCTGTACTCACGCAGTTATGAATAAGTTACCCTCTATTTACATAACTAAACAAACAAATTACTTGAATAATACTCTATAATATTCAATGCCACAATATCCTGACCACTGGGGACTGTTATACACACCCAATGTGAACTCTACTCTGTAATCCTTTTGCTCTACCGCTCACAGGATGACTATGGGGTGCACAATAGACTAGCCGCTGTACGTGGAAAAATAAAATGAAATAACTCTCTCTCTCTCTCTCTCTCTCTCTCTCTCTCTCTCTCTCTCTCTCTCTCTCTCTCATCATTACGTAGAGAGAGAGATAACTCCTATTGTTTTCCCCTGTGTGTACAAGTTCTGCGCCTCTCAATACCAATTACGGGTTTAAGTCTTAATCACTTTTATAAGCCGTTTTTAACAAGGTACAACTTTTCCTCCGGATTACAATGGCGATCCTCACCTCGGATTGCTTCCCGGGCACTGAAATTTTCCGGGAATTACGTCAGAAAGAAACAGGAAATGGTGGGAGAAAGAGAGAGAGAGAGAGAGAGAGAGAGAGAGAGATAGATGCATTTTCTCCCATAGTTCAAGTGCAGATTCACAAACGCCCTGTTATCTCAGTGAAGTTATCAAAATCCTTCGCCTCATGTGACATATTATCTCAGTACAATATGGTATAGATACTTTTTTGGGATAACGAGGGAGACATTAAAATTATTTATCTTTCTATATTTTCATCATTATTTCCATATATATATATATTTTTTTTTTTTTGGATGTAAAGAAACTCGGTAATTTCGTCCATTCCTCTTGATAAATTGTTGGAATATTTAGACCAGATTTTCACCCTCTTTAAAACAATCATGTGAGACGGACAAGAAATAGTTGATCTTCAAATTAGTGTGTGTGTGTGTGTGTGTGTGTGTGTGTGTGTGTGTGTGTGTGTGTGTCAGGTCGTTCGTGTGAGGTATTGTGTGTCTGTGAGTACATGCAGTAACTCGGGTTCTCGGATCTGGCCGGATTATGTTTGGCATTCCGTAACACAACCTTTCATTTATTTGTTATTATCTTGTTTTTGTTATTGTTTTGGTCTTTCTTGTGTTTGCCATTTCCTGTTTTATTCTTCACTGTTGTTTTATCTTTCGTTTTTTTCCTTCAGAAGTGTTTTGTTTATTTAGTCGGACAATTTAACCTAACCTAACCTACCCTAACCTAACCTTCTCTAACCTAATTTGTCTTTACCTAACCTAAACTAATCTAACCTAACCTAACCAAATTTAATATAATGTAATAAAACCATGAGAAAAAAGTTTATAAATGAAACAAAAAATATTAAATTGCTGTTAAAATAAAATATTCCTCATTATTAACTCAACTACAATGCACAGAACAATCAGGGAAACTTAAGTACAATTTAGTGTGACAAGATAATTAAAGATAATAGGAAGATAATTGAAAGTGCCATTTTGTAAGGAAGCAATATGACCGAGTGAATGATGCCTGATAACACACCCGTCTCTTACTTCGTTATAATCAACTAAAACTACCACCAAAATATATTCTACCTTTGATACTTTTTCTGCAGAGTAATGTCTTTGAATCTCTCTTCATTATATATCAGTAAACCCAAAATAACGTAAAATATTAATACTTTTTTATACTTTTTATTATTCATTACAGTATACAAAATCCTCCCTACTTTTTAGATACTTTTCTGCCATCATTATACAATGATAACCCTAAATTCTCATAAAATTCATCATACTTTTTTTGATACTTTATTCTTCATTATACACAGATAAACCAAAATTCCCACAAAATCCGCCTTCTCTTGTCGTTACTTTACACTAAAACAATATCTCACGCACCAGTGTCTTCTTACATAAAAAAAAAACCAACAACTTGGTTTATGGTCGGCCACAATATTCTTTTCTCTGCTAAACCACTCTAAAACTTCTTTACGACAACTGCAGTTCGTTTTCTGGTCCACTCACCACAGCTGTCACACCGACCTACGATATTTTTAAGTTTACTTCAATATTTTAGTGAGGGCTTTTTTGGGGGGGTCTCTCTCTCTCTCTCTCTCTCTCTCTCTCTCTCTCTCTCTCTCTCTCTCTACAATACTTACTGGTCTACTGTATTAGTGGTCTTTACTAAGCTACAGTCACTCAAAAAAACTATCTGCACTTGGGGTGATCGATGAGTTTCACAATGAACACTAAGACTCCTATTGTCTCGGTAGGGTTGTCAAAATCCTTCGTCCGTTAGGTCATATTTTTTCAGCATAATTTCGTATAGATAGTTTTTTGGAGTGACTGTATATTAGGTTAATGTATATATAAGTGTGGTTAGGTTAGGTTAGTCCAAGCACAATGTAATGCTTGTTGAATTCTATTACTTATTACAGACCAACTGTAAACCTGGTAGCTATCCATTATCTTGTTGCCTTACTGTTTACTATTTACATTGTTATTTGTTTATTATTATTAGTAGAAGTAGTAGTAGTAGTAGTAGTAGTAGTAGTAGTAGTAGTAGTAGTAGTAGTAGTAGTAGTAGTAGTAGTAGCTATGTAAAAGTGTGTTGTGAGATATACACACCTGAATCAGTGTCGCCATTTTTACCTGTGAGAGAAAATTTAGGTGAAGACTTACCTTCGTTAATTATACACCAGGTAAACAAACAACTTGGTAATGGGTCATCAGCAGCGGATTTCAGTTAATGAGTGTTTGAGATACTGTAATTATCTTCTTCTTCTTTCTGTACCTTATCATTACTTTCTTCTTCCTCTTCCTCATCTTCTTCTTCTTCCCCCCCCCTCCTCTTCCTCCTCTTTCCTCATGCCTGCATTGGAATTGGGTCTCATAGGCACAGCAGTTTAGACGACGAAGCATAATTGGCACTGCATTCGACCTACTTCACTCCCCCAACTGTAAACTTAGGTACCTCTTTACAGCTGGGTTGGTCTGGGAGTGACCCGGTTTTGAACCAGTGATCCTTAAAACAGGAGATGAGAGCATTTTATCCACTCGGCCACCGCACCTTATTTAGCTGCATTACTGAAGACTGTTCAGTGAATGCCTTTCTTGACTGACTGAGAGAAATTTTCCTCTTCTTCCCCGGCTACGCATTCCCCACTAACGCAGCCTTGGCGAATTCTTAATCATTCAGTTTAGCCAGAATATTATCCTTCCTCTCTTCTTCCACTTCCTGTCTCCCCGTTATCAATATTTATTTTGAGTTTCTTAAATATTAGTTGGAACAAGCACCCCCTACTAACGCAGCTATGAGTGTAAAACCATACACAATAACCTTCTTCTCTTCCTCCTCCTTCTATTCCTCCTCCTCCTTCTTCTTCTTCTTCTTCTTCGTTTCTCCCCATCATCAGTATTTACTTAACCCTCTCTTCCTAAATATTGGTTATCGATATTGCCTGGGGTAGGTGGCGGCCATATTGTCATGGGTAATAACACTCGCTCTTTCTTACTTCGTCTTAAACACCTGCTAACTGAAGGACCATTTTCATCTTAATTGTCTTTTCTTGAAGGTGGGCAAGTGGGTGGGTGGGCGGGTGGGTGGATGGGTGGGTGGGTAAGTGGTGTTTGTTTGTGTGTGTGTGTTGATTGGCGTATGCGAGAGAAAGACTTAGATTTTAGTTAACTTTTTATCACTCAAGCAAGGTGGCTGATTGTCTGCTTGACTTACTTCACAAACAAAAAACAAACTGACTGACTTAACTTGACTTTACAAACAAAATAACTGATTTATCTTGACTTTACAAATAAATTAAACAAGCTGACTGACTGACTTACTCTACAAAAAAACAAAAAACAAAATGACTTACTGACTGACATTGACTTAACTTAAAACAAAGCAAAATGACTGACTACCTGACGTAATTTATAAGGGGAAGGTTGAACACTATGACCTCATTCTACCCCCAAACCACAGTGTTGGTAAATATTTATGTGGCGGCGGTTTAACAGCGAGGAGTATCAGGAACCACAAGACTCCTGCACCAAAATACACAGATTATTGGTAATGAGGAAGCCGGAGTAGCCACCCAGCACGTGAGTCACCTGGGCGTCTTCACTATACCTGTACCTGTGCCTGTACCTGTACCTGTACCTGTGCTTGTACCTGTACCTGTAGTGCCTGTACCTGTAGTACCTGTAAGTGTGCCTCCTGGTTTGGTTTAGGATGTGTGTGTGTGTGTGTGTGTGTGTGTGTGTGTGTGTGTGTGTGTGTGTGTGTGTGTGTGTGTGTGTGTGTGTGTCCTTAAAAAAATATAAGTGTCATGCTAGTTCTGAAAATCTGAACTTATGTGAGAATTCAGGTGTGTTGGGCTTTTACTGTATGTATATATGTATATGTATCTCTCTGAATTATGTATAATGTCGTATATGTTTAAGTTCTGGCGGACAAAGTTGACATGGCACTGAATTTTAGCTCTATGCGGTATACATATTTTATGAGCACACACACACACACACACACACAAGTTCAGCTTTGGAGAGACCAATTGAAGATGATTTTCAATATCCAATTCTAACTTCAAGAAACTAAAGGAAAATATCAAGATATATATATATATATATATATATATATATATACGTATTTTAACAGATAAACTTAACACACATACTAGACCAAATGAATAAAAAAATAAGATACAGGATTGATAGAAGTTTATTTTGAATTTGTAATAGATTTAGAAATGGAAGTTTTACTGAAGGGGAGCCGCGTCAAGATGTGCATGAACGTTTATGTGGTCGTTAATAAGAAATTCTGAAGGTGTACCGTGGTGGGTCCTCAGGCTGCAACCAACACGATTAGTATTGGCAGTCGATATTGGTGGCCCAGCGGCGACCACCACCACCTGGCTCCTAACTCACCTGTCCTAACTCACCTGTGTGTCCTACTGTCCTAACTCACCTGTGTCCTAACTCACCTGTCCTAATTCACCTGTGTCTTAACTCACCTGTGTGTCCTACTGTTCTAACTCACCTGTCCTAATTAACCTGTTCTAACTCACCTGTGACCTACTGTCCAAACTCACCTGTGTCCTACTGTCCTAATTCACCTGTCCTAACTTACCTGTGTACTACTGTCCTAATTCACCTGCTCTGTGCACTACTGTCCTAACTTACCTGTGTACTACTGTCCTAATTCACCTGCCCTAACTTACCTATGTACTACTGTCCTGACTCTCCTGTAAATTTGAGAGAGAAAGAGAGAGAGAGAGAGAGAGAGAGAGAGAGAGAGAGAGAGAGAGAGAGAGAGAGAATCACATCGTAAATCACAGCAATAAAAAGTAATTAGTCACAATATAAAACTAATAAAAGGTAAGATCGTTGTATCCTCGGTGACCTAGAGCACCTGGTCGGCGTGTGGTGATTATCCCCTTTAATGACCTCAGGTAACCCCAGTCAGTATCATTACGGTGAAGTTAAAGGATTAGGCCCTGTTAACTCACCCAAAATGGTACTTTATAAAGACTAACCATTTGTGTTAAGCTGAGTGGTACAATGTTAAGCCGAGTGGTACAATGTTAAGCTTAGTGGGACAGTGTTAAGCCGAGTGAGATTGTGTTGTGGTAATGTGGAGGGAACAAGTGTGTGTGTCTGTGTGTGTGTGTGTGTGTATTGTAGTGTGTGTTTGTATATTTGTGTGTGTGTAACTGCGAAAACCTCATTATTTTCCTGTAGACTGTAATCCAACCATAAAACAGTATTCAAACATAACAAACATCTACTGCAAAAGAGAAAAAAAAACATCGTGGCTAAAAATGAGGTAAAAATTTTTCTGTTATCCTTGTTAGTAATGCAGGAAGAAAGAGGAAAAGCACATACAATAAACAAGAGACTCTGACGTTAAAAGCATTGTAAGTAAAATAGTTGAGTGACCCGTGAAAATGTGGGTTATATTAATGTCAACAACAGCACTAGAGGTTAGGTTCCGTTTGGTTTGGTTTGGTTAGGTTAGGTTAGGTTAGGTTAGATTTGATTTGGTTTGGTTAGGTTAGGTTTGGTTCCGTTTGATTTGGTTAGGTTATGCAAGGTTAGATTTCGTTAACCTTGGGGCTATGTTACTTAAATTCGGTTAGTTCAGTTAAATTTGATTAGGTTAGGTTATGGTTCAAGTCCATAGTATCATGTCATCTGCTCCTGCGACTCACTCTTACAACACAATAAAAGTCTTCAAGTCAACACAGCTCAGCGACCTGTGAACATATTGTCTTGTGAGGTAAATAAAGACGACCTGGACGACCCTGGTGGTTGTGAGGGTAAACAAAGACGATCTGGACGACCCTGGTGGTTGTGGGGGTAAATAAAAACGACCTGAACGCCCCTGGTGGTTGTGAGGGTAAACACAGACGACCTGAACGCCCCTGGTGGTTGTGAGGGTAAACACAGACGACTTGGACGACCCTGGTGGTTCTGAGCGTAAACCCAACCCAAAATAGTAGTGACTGAGGTATAGGTCCTGGAAGTAGTGACAATAGCTGGTAGTGAGGATCAATGTTGTGTAGCTTACCACTCGAACCTGACCTGACCTCACCTGACCTGACCTCACCTGCCGAGGACAATCTCACAGTGCAACAACAATTTTTCACTAATTACGCATCAGTCTTTTGTATATTTTATTCTTTTCATTGTTGTGATATTAAATAACCCTTTAGGTTGTTATTATTATTGTTATGTATGATTAGATTATATTGTTATTTTTGTGTTATTATTACACACACGCACGCACACACACACACACACACACACACACACACACACACACACACACACAGTCTAAACGTCATATATTAAGCTGTCAATTATCGTGTACAGTAATCCACTCGCCACACGCATCCTTCAACATACCGTGAGCGTCAAGGTGTTACGGCTCCTGTACCTGACACCCGCCACAAGTTTCCGGGTTTTCACTTTGGATGCAAATTTCAAGGCGTTTCGTTCATAAGCTGCCCCTCTGTGTTGGGTATCATAATATCAGCATCAACACCTGGGATGTTTTCACCACATTTTAAACAGTTATTATCTAATCATATCTTTTAATGCTCATTATATCCCCAAAATAATAATTAACTAATAAGGTCACGACAATAACTATAACTTAATTTGCTTTTTTTATCTAAATAAGGATTTATTTACATAAAGAATGTTTTAGGTCACAACACAGCCAGAATCTGCGTGTAGATAAGCGAGTGTGTGCACAGGTCATTATGTGGGGTTGAAGTAAAACTTCTTGGTGAGCCATTAAACTGGTGTCGGCGGTGGCGACGCCTTCATTTTTCTTCTGAAACTCCTTCAGGATTTTGTAGAGACAGACTCTGCAGGCGAACTGTGCCAGGACTCTACACAGAGTCCTGATGAACGAGGCGCCTACCAGGGGGCAGCGGACGGAGAAGCCAGACAGACACTGTCTCACGGGGCTCCCCTCATAGAGTCAAACTGTACTACTCCTCGTTGGTCCAGTACATCTATGGGAACGGCACTAGCATCATCAGTATGGGAATATCGGTACTGATTAAGGAACAGCAAAAACTCAGGGTCACTGAGGTGTGAAAAAGGAAGGTCAAAGAAAGTTATAATAGTGGGGGGGGGGAACATACTCACAAGTGCTACATCCAACAGAATTAAGATGACCGATATGGTTGAGGGCGATTCTTGGTTATGTGGGTTGGTGATTCTGATTCCCATCGCAAAGGGTGGACGTGTAGTAACTGGGGTTGCCGGCGTGGGGAACTCCACAGGTGATAGCCAGGATGCGGGCAGGGGCTGGTTCCCTCCCTGAGGGGAGGGGATTCCTGTGGGACTTGGAGGGGGGGGGGGAGGTTGATACAGCAGGTAGGTAAGTGGGGGGTGTCCACTTACCCGAGAGTCCCTCACAACAAGGGTGTTTCCCATGTTTCCTGGCTTCTTTAAACTGGTTCATTTGCTGTTGGCGGGCTTTAGTCGTACCTGGGCATAGGTTTTCGTTGACAAAGACAGTGGTGTCTTTCAGCTTACTGTGCCCATAAAACTCTTTGTCACGGTCACAGGGGAAGATAATTTTGTTATGATGTCGCGGGGGCGGGAGGGGTTGGGTTTCCCTACGTATTGAACACGGTCAAACTTGACTTCGGTAAGTTTAAAACGTTCATTCAGCAGGCGTGACATTTTGTGCTGGGATGACTCCTAGTTCTCGTGGAAATCTTGGGGATCTCCGGCAAGCTTGAGGTTATTTCGCCGCCCTACGTCGTCTACATAATCCACCTGATCCGTTGTTGTCATTAGTTCCGTCTTTAGCTTGGAGTTATCCTCGCTCAGCTGTTGAACTTGGGTCTTGGGTGATCGGCTCTCATCAACTTCAGCGCTCAACTTTTCTTTTAAGTCGATTAATTGCCTTTGCGAGAATTCCAAGCTTTTTATAATCTTCTTTAGTTTTGTAGTGGGACTGTGGTCAACTTCCTCTAGTTTCCCGATGGTCTCCTTATTCTTATGTTGTTTAACGTCCTGTATGGGAGGCCGTATATGTCGACATTGTTTCTTGACGATCCTCAGTAACGTCTTGGTGTTGTGGTCAAGTTTACAGTCCCCCATCACCTCCTCTACCACTGCCAGACCTCCGTCCTCCTCCAACATGCGGCAATACTTCTTACCTGCCACAACAGTAGACCAGTGATTCAGTTTAACAGAGAAAGGCAATATAGACAGCTAATTATTACAGTGATGAGACAATATAGACAGCTAATTATTACAGTGATGAGACAATATAGACAGCTAATTATTACAGTGATGAGACAATATAGACAGCTAATTATTACAGTGATGAGACAATATAGACAGTTAATTATTACAGTGATGAGACAATATAGACAGTTAATTATTACAGTGATGAGACAATATAGACAGCTAATTATTACAGTGATGAGACATTATAGACAGTCAATTACTACAGTGATGTACAGCTACAGTGATGAAGCAGCACATCTTACCTGACACCACAGAGGAACAGTGATACAGTGATTCTATAGTAACATCAAACTACGGCAATAATGTAATAAGATAGGAGTGAAGGGGAAGACTCAGTACTTTGTGGTAATTGTGTACCTACCGTTAATTACAGTGAGATTGGCTAATGACCATGCAGCCCATTCTTGGCATTCTTGGGTGTGGTTGACCTTTAGTAGTGCCAGCAGACCGTCCAGGGAGCTGTGTAATAAGTACCATCGTCGTTATTTACATCAAGACGTGACAAACACACTGATAACTTTGCAATATTTGAAGGTAAGGATCATTGAGGATTTGATTTCTCTATACCCACTAAAGAATCTTATGTAGGATATGTTGAAAATAAAACTCTTTTGGGATTTAATTGATGTAGCTAATATTAATGTGGTGACGAAGGAGACAGAGAGAGAGAGAGAGAGAGAGAGAGAGAGAGAGAGAGAGAGAGAGAGAGAGATTCACATTCACATCGTCAAAAAAGTTTCCAGTCACTCACTCGTATGAACACTCTCGATATTTGTTTACGGTTCTTCTGGAGAGGAAGATCCCGAGGGTGGTCACTGCCTTGTGCCTGGTGGGATCGTCGACGGTCCACTCCTTCTCACCGTCGCTAACCAGGAACGCCAACACCTGAGCCGCGTGGCACCTCACCTGTAATATGTGTGTGTGTGTGTGTTTGTTACCTGGCCATACTTGCACTGTAATATGATATGAGGTGAGAGAGAGACAGACCCACTCACGTCAAAGGTATTATACGCCTTCCTTAGTAGATCAAAGACCACAGTAATCAGGCCGGGACAGGACATAAAATACGGCCGATAATGATGAGTGGTGACCAGGTCGTGTAGGAGACCAGTGATGGGGTACCTGAGCTCGTCTCCGCATGGGTACACCTGTAGGAGATCAGAGTAACACACGTTTAACCTTAACTACAGTATTTTTTTTTGTGATGTTATTGTTTTGTGTTGAAGTGGTTAATATTATTTGATTATCTGTTTCTTATTTTTCTGTACCAATCGTCTAATTAAACTCTCTCTCTCTCTCTCTCTCTCTCTCTCTCTCTCTCTCTCTCTCTCTCACCTGTAAATACTTCATGACGTAAGCAAGCCCCTGACCGTCCAGAAACAGCTGACAGTTAGCTGGTACATCCTTGGTTAGGCTCCACAGGGTCATCCACTCCGTCTCCCCGTGGTAGATCGTGGCCTGTCGATCTAGTCGACTGTCGATTAACCCCAGCATCGCCTGTGAGGAGGGAGGTCGAGTACTGAGATGATAGATGTTTGGTGTAGAGTCGATACCCAGGTGTTGAAGACAGCCTGGTCACCAAGTACAGACACACCTGGTCACCAAATACAGACACACCTGGTCACCAAATACAGACACACCTGGTCACCAAATACAGACACACCTGGTCACCAAGTACAGACACACCTGGTCACCAAATACAGACACACCTGGTCACCAAATACAGACACACCTGGTCACTAAATACAGACACACCTGGTCACCAAATACAGACACACCTGGTCACCAAATACAGACACACCTGGTCACCAAATACAGACACACCTGGTCACCAAATACAGACACACCTGGTCACCAAATACAGACACACCTGGTCACCAAATACAGACACACCTGGTCACCAAGTACAGACACACCTGGTCACCAAATACAGACACACCTGGTCACCAAGTACAGACACACCTGGTCACCAAGTACAGACACACCTGCAGGAAGACTCACCGAAACAACACCAAAGTCGCCCATAATAGCCCGGAGGTGTTGGTCGGATTCACTGGCAGAATATCTAAGTACCTCCACCGCCACCTTTCTCTTGGTATCGTCTCTCACCCCTCTGTCTCTCACCAACTCTACCAACAGACGAACTAGCTGTGGGAATCTCTCACCCTGGGGGAATAAGACACCAGCTGTGAGATATCGTGGCTCTCTCTCTCTCTCTCTCTCTCTCTCTCTCTCTCTCTCTCTCTCTCTCTCTCTCTCTCATTGTCCAATTACGAGGATTAGTAAGTTTTTCCCTCTAAGTCTCATTATACCTGTAATCCGGCTAATGATCTGAATTTACCAATACTCTGGCTAAAAGGGAAGTGAACTTATCCTAACCTAACCAAACCTAACCTAACCAAACCTAACCTAACGTAACCAGTAGAGAAAACTTACAGCGTAATGCGGCAGCTGTAGACGACATAGAACCAAACAGATATTACACACGAGACTACGGCTGCTAATGTACCTCTTCAACACTACCATCAGCACCTTCACCGCCTCCTTCCCGTCTTCCTCCACCAGCCACGTCTTGTCTTCACCCTCCAGGAGAGACAGGAGAGCCGTACTGTTGACAAGCGAGAGGAGATTTAAAAGGTAGTCATATCAGGGGGGCGGGGGGGAGGTTAGGCGTTGCAACGATATATATGTTTTGGGGGTAACGTGTGTGTGTGTGTGTGTGTGTGTGTGTGCAAAGAGAGAGAAAAAATTACACCATACACAAAAGAATTCATGTAAAATTTCACTTTTGAACCGTAAGACTGAGAGAGAGAGAGAGAGAGAGAGAGGAGGGGGGAGGGAGGGTATATAACTCACCTGGCCGCCACCTGAAGCACTTTGTAGGACAGGTGTACTGACATAGTGTGTAGCACCAGGCGGAACACAGTGGCTGGGTGTTCCAAGAATCCATCCTCATATGATACACTCAGGTCATCTAGCCACTGTCTCGCCTCATCTGGCTCCTTCACCGACTCCCGCAAACCCTGTGTGATGTCTTCCTCCGTGACATCATTCTTTGCTATAATTGGGACCTGATAATAAAGTAATTGTTAAGTTAAGATTTGTTTAGGTTAAGTTAGGGAAGATTAGGTTAGGTTAATTTAGCTAAAGATTACTTCAAGGTAAATAAGCAACAAGACCCATTAAACCTGGGGAATTAATTGACGCCAAGAAGGTCAACACCACCAACTTGTTCCCAACATGTGCTATACAGGTGATGTGTGGGGGGAGGGGGGGGGGGGGGGGGGAAGGTGTTTGTGTCTAGGAAGGGGGAGGGGGAGGCGCTTGTGTGTGAGGGAAGAGGAGAGGGAGGTTGTATTTGGGAGGGGGAAGATATTTGTGAGGGCAGAGGATGGATGTATGTCTATGGGGGGGATAGTATCAGATTTTTCCCCATAGAGATTTAATGATTTAAACACATAGGAGTAGATAAGACGAGCTTGGACTTGATCATAACCTGTGGGTGTACTTAATATAGCTTATAAACCCGTCAACACATCTGGATTGGTTCGTGATGATAATATAATCGCAACGTCCAGTGATAACAAATTTCAAGGATTATTTTATCGAGAGTTTTATCGCGTGAAAAGTTGTAACTGATATGAATATTTATCCGTGTGATATAAAGTGCAGGTGTGGGGAGTTGATAATGGTGTGTGAAGTCATGTACAGGTAAAATGAGGTGCAGGTTAATTACCGTTAACGAACTTAGCCTAGCATACATAACCTAACCTAACCTAACCTAACATCACTTAACCAAACCTAACATAACCTATCCTAACCAAACCAAATCAAACATAACCTAACCTAACCTAACTTGAACACCCTTAACTTGCTGAAAAATAACTCAAGTGACATAACCTAACCTCAACTATCGTAATCTAACCTAACCTAATATACCTAAATCAACCTAATTTTACTAACCTAACCCAACTTAATTAAACTAACTTACCTAAACTAACATAAACTTACTTAAAGCAAAAACTAACCAAATTTAATTTAACTTACTAATTAACCTAACTTACCTGAACTAACCTAACTTACCTGATCTAAACTAACCTAAACTAAAGTAACCTAACATCTTACCTAAACTAACCTAACCTAACCAAACTCACCTCACCTAAACTAACCAAACCTTACGTAAACTAACCACACCTACCTTACCTAACCTACCTAGCCAAACCCAACCTAACCTAACCTAACCTAACCAAACCAAACCATTCTTCCAAGCTGTTTGTATTAGTTAAATAAATAAATAGATTAATTAGCCCTAACCTCAATTTAACGACCAAGACGAAGACATTCCGGTATGGTATAAGACAAGAACATGACACTGACCTGTTTGAGACGAGTAGAGGAGAAGGGAGGGTCGGAGATGACAAGTTTACCAAATCGTCCTCCCATGAGTAGTGTTGTCCACTTCACTCTCCCTCAAAGATCTTCACTACACTCTACCACCAACCCTCACCACCGTCCCCCAACTACCCCCCAATCACCCCTACCTTCCCCCAAAACACCTACCTCAACACCCCCACCTCCCCCAACCACCCCCAACACCCCACCCTTATCGTCCCCCTACCGTCGACACTATCAACCTCGTATGATCAACAGATAGTCGATAGTACTCGACTTTATAATCATACATTTTCATCACATTTATTATTATTATTTTATCTCATAACAGGTGTATAAAGCTATGCGTTTAACACCTATGTTGATTGACACACACACAAACACACACACACACACACACACACACACACACACACACACACACACACACATAAGAGGACGGTTTTGTACAGTATGTCAAAAAGTATCTGCCAGGTTGGGTTAGGTTACCTCCGAAATGCTACATGCAATGTGACGTCCCGGGAGGGTTGGTAATGAGTGGCTCTGTGTCCCGGGAGGGTTGGTATGAGTGGCTCTGTGTCCCGGGAGGGTTGGTATGCGTGGCTCTGTGTCCCGGGAGGGTTGGTATGAGTGGCTCTGTGTCCCGAGGGTTGGTATGCGTGGCTCTGTGTCCCGAGGGTTGGTATGAGTGGCTCTGTGTCCCGGGAGGGTTGGTATGAGTGGCTCTGTGTCCCAGGAGGGCTGGTATGAGTGGCTCTGTGTCCCAGGAGGGTTGGTATGTGGCCTGTGTCCCGGGAGGGTTGGTAGCGTGGCTCTGGTCCCAGGAGGGCTGGTATGAGTGGCTCTGCCGGAGGGTTGGTATGCGTGGCTCTGTGTCCCGAGGGTTGGTATGCGTGGCTCTGTGTCCCAGGAGGGTTGGTATGAGTGGCTCTGTGTCCCGAGGTTGGTATGCGTGGCTCTGTGTCCCGGGAGGGTTGGTGAGTGGCTCTGTGTCCCAGGAGGGTTGGGCATGTGGCTCTGTGTCCCGAGGCTGGTATGAGTGGCTCTGTGTCCCGGGAGGGTTGGTATGAGTGGCCTGTGTCCCAGGAGGGGTTGTAGGAGTGGCTCTGTGTCCCAGGAGGGTTGGTATGCGTGGCTCTGTGTCCCAGAGGGTTGGTATGAGTGGCTCTGTGTCCCGGGAGGGTTGGTATGAGTGGCTCTGTGTCCCGGAGGTTGGTATGAGTGGCTCTGTGGCATACTGCTCCTATTACATTTAGTAACCGAACATCATATAATTACTGAAATAAATACACACTGCATTACTTATGTTAATCTATGCAGAGGAGGAACGCGTACAGTATATACCAACATCTATCATCCTTGGTCAGATACTTTTTTGAGATCCTGTACTGTACATGTCACTGTTGGGAGGTGGGGTCAGTGGCATCCAAATTGACCTGACCTTTCA
>NW_024723541.1:3326649-3411649 GCF_018991925.1 Homarus americanus
CTTCTGCTGGTAAATTCGTTTGCTATTAAGTTGCTATTAGTTATTTCATCTGCTAGTAACTTCGTCTTCTATTAACGTATCTCAGGTGTTTTGGCTATTAACTTCTTTTGTCAATAGCTTCTCCCACTGTCAAATTTCTCTGGTAGTAACCTTCTGTACTAATAATGGAGCCGATTTCTATTACTAGCAACTTTCTCTACTACCAACTAACCTTCCCAACTAACAAATTCCCCCTCTAGTAACTTCATTTGCTAGCAATTTCTACTGTTAATAACGTCAACTAGATACTTCCTCTACTAGCAACATTCTCTACTAGCAACAATCCCTACTAGCAACTTCCCCTACTAGCACCTTCCCTTACTAACAACTTTACCTTACTAAACACATTTACCCTACGAACATTATCACCGACTAGTAACTTTCCCTGCTAGTAATTTTCTACTAGCACCATCTGTCTATGCCCTTGTGGTCTTCAGGTTTTGCTCAGTTTGGGATTTGTTTTTTGTAAACGAGAAAAGCAGAGAAACATCACAGGTGTTCATCAAAATCTCATTACTAAGGTGTCATGAGAACTGACCATTACACCTGAGCACTCCTGAGCGATGATGACGTACCTGTGTGTGTGGGTGTGTGTGGGGGTGTGTGGGTATAGGCACGTAGTGTAGTATAGTGTGTGTATGTGTGTGTGTGTATGTGTGGGTGTGTTTGTGGGTGTAGTGTAGTGTAGTGTAATGTGGCGTTCAAGAGAGAGACAGACAGACAGAGAGACGGAGACAGACAGAGAAGAGAGAGAGAGAGAGAGAGAGGAGAGAGAGAGAGAGAGAGAGAGAGAGAGAGAGAGAGAGAGAGAGAGAGAGAGAGATGAATAATTTGGTGAACCTCAAACATCAACAAACTTTTACACTATAATGAGAAAATTGTCTTCAAGGTGGACTAGTTTTGAGACAAGTTCCAAGACAAAGGCTTGTTATTCTTGGGATACAAGACGTGGTGGTTAGGTTAGGTACTGTGCTGTGGTAATGAGGGAGATGGTGGTGGTGGTGGTAGTGAGGGAGATGGTGGTAATGAGGGAGATGGTGGTGGTAATGAGGGAGATGGCGGTGGTGATGAGGAGATGGTGGTGGTGGTGGTGGTGGTAGTGAGGGAGATGGTGGTGGTAATGAGGGAGATGGTGGTGGTAATGAGGTGAGGAGGGAGGAGGAGCGAGAGACGAAAGAGGAGGAGGCGAAAAGGAATAGATGAAGGAAGAGAAAAATGAGGAGAGGAAACAAGGTGATAAGGGAGAGAGAGAGAGAGAGAGTGGTAGGGGACGAGGTTGAGGGAGAAGAGATAAGGGAAGAGTTGAAATTTATGGATGTGTGAAGAGAGGAGAGAAGAGGGAAGGAGAGGGAAAGGAAAGAGAAGTGAGAGTGATAGTGAGAGGTAAGAGGCCAAGGGAAACGTAAAAGAAGATATAAGAGGAAGAACGAGAGAGAGAGAGAGAGAGAGAGAGAGAGAGAGAGAGAGAGAGAGAGAGAGAGAGAGAGGAGGGACGGTGTTTAGCGGAAAAGCGAAACACTCTCTCTCTCTCTCTCTCTCGTCAGCAGTGTCGTACATAAAACAAACATGTACAGCAAAAACAGCATTCACACAGCACATGTACACAGGGTCGTCCACACACATGTACAACCAACAACAACAACAACACAAATACACACACACACACACACACACACACACACACACACACACACACACACACACACACACACACACACACACACACACACACACACACACACACACACACACATGTACACACGCACACATGTACATCATCAACCTCCTGTACAAGATTGCTTCTATTTCTTATTCATTACAGCTGGGACCTACAAGCTCTGATGTAAAGTATATTATGACAAGACCGTGTGTGTGTGTGTGTGTGTGTGTGTGTTCACTTCCCACCTCCCCTCCTCCTTATCTCCTTACTTCCCCTCTCTCTTTCCTCTCACTTCCGACCTCTCTTCTTTCTTCCTGTCTTCTCCCTCCCCTCTTCCTGTTCTCATTGCCTGCCTCTCATCTCCCCTCTTGTCACTACTTATTTTCCCACTTCCCCTCTCCTCCTCCTCTCTCTCTCTCCCTCACATACCTCACACTTTCCCCTGTTCGCTCCTCTTTCTCACTTCTAACCCTCATCAGCTCATCTCACTCTTCTCCTCCTCAACCCCTTGCCCCTCCTCACCCCTCACCTCACCTCTCCCCTCACCCCTCACCTCTCCCCTCACCAGGCATACCATTAAGGGTTCATGAAAGTTGTTCCGTGATGGTGTGTGGCCAGGCAATGTTGACCTCACATACACACACACACTACTACTACTACTACTACTACTACTACTACTACTACTACTACTACTACTACTACTACTACTACTACTACTACTACTACTGTCTTGATGGCAGTTGTACCTGACTGCTAAGCCGCTACCTCACTACAGCTGCAGATGTACTACGTGGTCCGGGTAGGTCCTCCAGCTCACACAGGGTGTTGGAGATGGTTCTTGTTCCTCATATGGTGTAGTTAGGAATTCATAGTTCCTCATTCCTCTCCTGGTGTAGTTTGGAGTGTTTCTTGGCTTCTCATCCAGTGGCGAGTGTACCGCGGGCTGGGTGCGTCACGTCAACATTGGCCGCTAAGTATTAGTGATTGTCGCTCTAACAGTTGTTTCTTCCTTTCAAGTTGAAATTGTCACTTTTGTATATCAGTTGTGGGTTGATCGTCAATCTTTGCACTGTACTGTTGGTGGGAGGATGTTGATAAATGTTCTTACGTTCTTATGTTCTTAAGAGACCATGGGCGCGTGAGCGGGCATGGTAGCTTCGATGCTCCTACAGTTGGTGTCAGCAAGAATACTGGCATTTGTTCTCTTGTCTTCCCAGCGAACTCGGAGGATGGAACGTAGACTACGTTGGTGAAAGTTTTCAAGTGCCTTGAGGTGCTTCCTGTATGTAACCCATGTCTCACTGTCATATAGCAGGGTGGGAGGACCACTGATCGATATACGTGCAACTTTGTAAATAATTCAGCTTCCTACAGTTGAAGACACGGGTACAGAGTCTGCTAAAGGTGGTGAACAGGTGGGAGCCGAGATACCGAAAGTGGGTAACATTAGAGAGGGTAGTACCGTTAAGCTGGATGGATGGTGGAGGTGTGGCTGAACCAGGGGCAGACTGAGAAAGAATCTGAGTCTTTTGCACATTCACCTCAAGGCCGAAGTGTGCATACGCATCTGCACAGGTGCTCAGGATCTCCTGTAGGTCGCATTCAGTGTGAGTGACAAGGGTGAGGTCGTCTGCATATTGAAGTTCAGTAATGGAAGCTGCCGACACCTTTGTTCTAGCCTGGAGTCGTCTTATGTTGAAACGATCCTTCACACACACACACACACACACACACACACACACACACACACACACACACACACACACATTAAAATTGGGTGTCCGTGAAACTAAGGCCTATGAAGACAATACCTCAATCATTACACTAAAGTTAGGTTAGGTTAGGTGGGGCCCAGTAGGAGAGGCACCTAATATACCGGGGCCCAGTAGGAGAGGCACCTAATATACCGGGGCCCAGTAGGAGAGGCACCTAATATACCGGGGCCCAGTAGGAGAGGCACCTAATATACCGGGGCCCAGTAGGACAGTGAGGTAGTTTCCTTGCCCTCTGACTTATCTCCGCCGACCACACAATTATCATAAAGTTCTGACATTCATTATCTTCCAATTCCTCATTTATTACCTTCTCAGTTTCTCATATTCTCCCTCAAGACCATTAATAGTCATCCATCCATCCATCCATCCATCCATCCATCCATCCATCCATCTAACATAACCAGGTGTTCCATCGTCAATAATCAACAGTAATAATAATTTACTAATATTATGTAAACGAGTAATAAAATTAATTAATCCTCACACTGGCAACTCCATGTATGAATGTATGTATGGATGTATGGATGAACGGATGGATGTATTAATAAATATATACAGGTGCTAACTAACTTGTGTGAATGCTTTCATGACAAGAGCTTTAAATATAATCCAATTAAGCTTTTAAGGGTTGTTATGTGTGTATTTGTGTGTGTGTGTGTGTGTGTTACTTTACACACACACACACACACAAAACAACATGGTG
Organism: Homarus americanus; assembly: GCF_018991925.1. NCBI lineage: Eukaryota > Metazoa > Arthropoda > Malacostraca > Decapoda > Nephropidae > Homarus > Homarus americanus. The sequence goes on from NW_024723541.1 coordinate 3,330,827, forward strand.
TCATAGTGTTGCCTGGCGCCATTTGTATTGCTTGATGCAGGAGGAGGTGCAGGCAACACTGATTGGTTTTAGAGTGGCGTTCACTGCAACAAATTACCCCCAGGTAGCGTAAGGTATTGTGGTTTGTGAGGTAGGAGGAGGAGGAAAAGGGGGAGGAGGAGGAAGGGGAAGAGGGGGAGGAGGAGGAAGAGGGGAGGAGGAGGAGGGGAAGAGGAGGAGGAGGAAGGTGGAAGAGGGGGAGGAGGAAGAGGGGGGAGGAGGAGGAAGGGGAAGAGGGGAGGAGGGGTGAAGGAGGAGGAAGGGGAAGAGGAGGAGGAGGAGGAAGGGGAAGAGGAGGAGGAGGAGGAAGAGGGGAGGAGGAGGAAGGGGAAGAGGAGGAGGAGGAGGAGGAAGGGGAAGAGGAGGAGAGGGGAGGAGGTAAGGGAAGAGGGGGAGGAGGAAGAGGGGAGGAGGAGGAGGTGGTGGTGGAGGAGGGGGAGGAAGAGGTGGTGGAGGGGGACCATAACACTGACTCATGACCACCATAACACTGACTCATGACCCCCATAACACTGACTCATGACCACCATAACACTGACTCATGACCACCATAACACTGACTCATGACCACCATAACACTGACTCACGACCACCATAACACTGACTCATGACCACCATAACACTGACTTATGACCACCATAACACTGACTCATGACCACCATAACACTGACTCATGACTTCACAAGAACTTTTACTAGAGCTGGCAAGATACCATCACTCTGTTGTAATACACCGAGTTATGTAATGCAACTATATTCTTATTTCCGGGTTGAGAGCACACACACACACACACACACACACACACACACACACACACACACACACACACACACACACACACACACACACACACACACACACGGCTTAGCGAAATACGATCATGGTGTTGGTAAGAGATTCAAGGGGAAGTGAGGCTGTTAATGGAGGGGGAGTTAGGAGAGATGTAAGTGGGGTGGGCAGCCGTCACACACACACACAGACACACACACACACACACACACACACACACACACACACACACATACACATAGGGGATGAGATAAGCAAGAGGTCCAGTAAATCTCATTAGGGAGTCTAGCTGGCATTTCGATCAAGCACTTTCACTTTCCCATCTATAAAGTTAGGTACGGTACCCATTCGCAACTGGGTGGACTGGGGGTGCCCTTAGCGCTAACCAGTGAACCAATGACCTTTAAGGCAGTACGAGAGCATTGTATCCACTCAGCCACTGTAGACTTCTAGCATGTGGTCAGAGACGATTATTGCAGAGGCACAGTTTTTTTTTTCCCCACAGTTAGCGACCATCACGATATACCTTATGTTTACTTAGGAGATTGGTGGAGCTACGGATCATATTGTGTTAGTCATGGTCGATCCTGTTATCTTGTTTACCATGATGGAACCTTACCAGGACGCTGTAAGGGTTGGCCATCATGTATTGCTGTTATGTACACACGTCATACACACACATATACATAGAGTTATCTCATGTTATTTACACACACACATAAGAGTTATCTCATGTTATCTACAAACACACACACAACACTTATCTTCTATTCTCTTTTTATATATAGCAACTACTGACCAATATAACCTTGTCATCATCATCATCATCATCATCATCACCATCATCATCATCATCATCATCATCATCATCATCATCATCATCATCATCATCATCATCATAAATCTTACCTTCTTATCTAACACACAACATAAAAATACCAATACAAAAACACAACTACATCACCCCCCCTCACCCCCCTCACCCCCCCCCTCACCCCTCCTCACCCCCCTCACCCCCTCCAGGTTTTTACAGCATTACAAGCACACGTCCATCACTCGTTAAACACCTCAGCCTTTGTTCTAGTTATTTACGACTGTTCTATTTCATACTCTCATAAGCTTGTTTACCTGTCTTTAGTTAACCTCTACCTGTATATCTTTCTTCTGTACAGCTGCGCTCATAACTCCCTGGACATTGTTTATATACATACCTGGACTGGCTGTGTATATTGTTTATCTATAATGTCTATATATACATACTGATTCAATATAAATTTGTATGGTGATATTAGCGATTAGGTTAGGTTTGGTTAGGTTAGGTTAGGTTTGGTTAGGTTTGGTTAGGTTAGGTAAGAAGGAATATTCATCATAATGTGTGTAATATCTGGGGAAATAATTGACAGTCTCAAGAGGACTTTTTTTTCTTTTCTTTTTTTTTTACGTCAAAACAATAATAATGTAATGAGGTGAGTGTTGGAGTGATGTTTACACGGGGAAGACATGGTTACAGACAGACAGACAGACAGACAGATGGACAGATAGATAGATAGACACAGGGTTATAGATGACAGCCACAGATAGATACAGGGTTATAAAAGAAAGACAGACAGACAGACAGATGGACAAGTACAGGGTTACAGACAGACAGACAGACAGACAGATAGACAAGTACAGGGTTACAGAAGACAGACAGACAGACAGACAGATAGACAAGTACAGGGTTACAGAAGAAAGACAGACAGACAGACACAGGACGTAGTTCAGGTGTGGTGGAGGTTGGCCTGACACACACACACACACACACACACACACACACACACACACACACACACACACACACACACACACACACACACACACACACACACACACACACACACACACACACACACACACACACACATGACAACACCTTCATCTTACACTAGTTATTAATTAAACTCAAATGGCCGGATATTAGTTCTTGTATTTATACTTTTTCAATTATCCTCATTTTTTTAATATTCACTTTATTATTAATTTTCAACGTTATTCATCTCATTAGATAAATAATAGACACGCCCTCAAGCAGGTATACTTATTCATTATTAATTACTAACTGGACGGTGTACAGTACGTGTTTTCATCTGGTATTATTTTATAAACATTTCCGCTGGAGCAAAAATTGTTGATATTAACTTGAAATATGATTAAAGTTTTCTTTTGTTTGTCGATTTATAATATTTTAACGTTGTATAGTTTTATATGAATGTGTAATGTAGCTGTTGATGTGTGTGTGTGTGTGTGTGTGTTGGATGGGTTAGGTTAGGTTAGCTTAGGTTAGATTAGCTTAGGTTAGGTTGGATTAAGTTAGATTAGATTTGACAAGTTAAGATAGATTGAGTTAGGTTAGGTTAAGTTAGGTTAGGTTAAGTTGGGTTGGATTAAGTTAAGTTAGGTTAAGTTATATGGAATTGCCTCACTGTATTATTACGGTAGAACGTGAGGTCAGTTTTGGAGATATTAAACTAACGTGATTCTGGTAAACACCTTTATTTAGACGTCTATAAATACTGGAAGAATTTACCTTACGATCTTGAACGGAGTTTATCTTTATGTCTTGGTTTAAATGAGTCAGTTAAATGCTCCCCCATCACCATCTGAGCTTAGGAACGTCTGTGAATCAGCCCCCTCCTCCAGGTTCAACTAAAGACCTCCTGTGAATCAGCCCCCCTCCCAGAGGTTCAACTAAAGACCCCCTGTGAATCAAACCCCCTCCCCAGGTTCAACTAAAGACCCCTGTGAATCAGCCCCCCTCCCAGAGGTTCAACTAAAGACCCCCCTGAATCAACCCTCCCAGAGGTTCAACTAAAGACCCCTGTGAATCACCCCTCACAGAGGTTCAACTAAAGACCCCCTCAGCCCTCCCAGAGGTTCAACTAAAGACCCCCTGTGAATCAACCCCTCCCAGAGGTTCAACTAAAGACCCCTGTGAATCAGCCCCTCCCAGAGGTTCAACTAAAGACCCCCTGTGAATCAGCCTCCCAGAGGAGTTCTAAAGACCCTGAATCAGCCCTCCCAGAGGTTCAACTAAAGACCCCTGTGAATCAGCCCTCCCAGAGGTTCAAAAGACCCCTGTGAATCAGCCCCCTCCCAGAGGTTCAACTAAAGAACCTCTGTGAATCAGCCCCCCACACACGCCCCAGGTTCTGTAGTCTCTAATGGATTGAGTTTTTATCCTTGTTATTTGGTGATTAGCGCACTGCAAGTTTAATCAAGGTAAAAGCACCGGCGCTGTAAACTGTTAACTGGTGACTGCAAGAGAGGCACAGTTAACTCCTCCTCCTTCTTCTCCTCCGGCCGCGACTTCACCCAACCAAAATCTGCAGTCTGGCCCAGTCCGCTTAGTGTGAAGTATTCCACCCGCGAGAGACTACCTTACTCCCGTTTTCTCTTCTGTTATTCTTACAGTTTCTGTATTTACCTGCGACAGAAGCTCTATGTGTGACGTCCTTATCACACTGACTTCCACATTCCCTTATTGAATGACGTAAGCGTTCTACTTTACTACGCTCACATAACATTCAACGGGCGACTCCAACCTTGTGTCATTCACTTAGACATACGCTACATTATACAACATTTGACCTATATCAATAATCTAAATCCATTTCCTCCAACATATTCTAGAACCTTTTAATAATTCAATCTATCTTCAACAGCCTGGAGACCGTTTTCTGTAGGGTTTAATAATTCTTGGTGGAAAAACAACGTGAAATCCGTTTTCTAAGACTACTGCCCCCCCGAGACAGGACAAACAGGTGGCTTTTAGTGTAGCGGCGGCACCCTCACTTTTATTCCAAGTTATTAGCTTAAGTGATATGCAGGGAACTTTTCTGTGTGTGTGTGTGTGTGTGTGTGTGTGTGTGTGTGTGTGTGTAATTCAAGAAGAGTTTTATATGTATACTACACACACACACACACACACACACACAGTAAGAAAGATTGTGATAAACGCTTATAATATTTTCATTGTGTGAGCTTGACTGTGGCAGGTCAGCTGATGCCTTGGTATTATAAGTAAAGACTCCTTCCTTCTCTCCCTCTTCCACATTCTCTTCCTCTCCTCCTCCTCCTCCTCCTCCCCATCATTATCATCTTTCATCTGTTTTTCCTTTATTTTAATTTTTCCATCATCTGTTTCTTTCTCTTTGTTTTTCTGGAATATTAAGGTAATAAAGACTGCGTTAGTCAGCCCAATGCTTGCTGTTCCTGACTGACTGAATGACTGATATTTTTTCTTTATTAGTTTTTTTTTAAAGATAGCCTACAATCTGTCCATCACGGAAGCACATTTCTTAAAAAAAATCAGGAATTTGTTTCAATAATTATAAAAACTAGAAAAAAATATAACTAATCGTGTGTCTGGCAGCGAATATAATGAGAAAAAAAAACTCGTACGTGAAAATAAAAGTCAGTCAATCAAGAAAACTAGTGAGTTTGTGTGTTTACTGGCCGTTACTCTTGTCATTCCACGGGTTAAAAAAAAACACGTTTAAAAGATGAATAAAAAACAACACCCAAAGCCACACAAACTCGACAGAATATCTTGTGTTGTCATTCCCAGCCAAGAATCGCCCCCTTGAAAACAATAACACGGCGTCCGAATGCAAATTACGTTGGCTCTGGCTTCGACCAAGGAGTGAGCAGCGGCGTTGGTGGCGATTTCTCTCCCACCAGCCGCCACAGTTAACTCTTGATATCAACAGTTTAGAGTGCTGCTGCTTTTACCTTGATTAAACTTGCAGTGCGCTAATTACCTGACTAACGGGGATCAACGAGCCATGCATTACGTGTGTGGACATAGCCGGGGACCTGGAAGAGTGTTGGCACTTTAGATCATTGTGTCGCTTGTAAAGTGTTCTTGATGCCCCTTAAGGCTCTGTGTAAACCTTTCCTCTACACTCTGATGTCTGTAAGTGTCTGTGTAAACCTTTCCTTTACACTCTGTTGACTGTAAGTGTCTGTGTAAACCTTTCCTTTTGACTGTAAGTGTCTGTGTAAACCTTTCCTTTTGACTGTAAGTGTCTGTGTAAACCTTTCCTCTTGACTGTAAATGTCTGTGTAAACCTTTCCTCTACACTCTGTTGACTGTAAGTGTCTGTGTAAACCTTTCCTCTACACTCTGTTGACTGTAAGTGGCTGTGTAAACCTTTCCTCTTGACTGTGTCTGTGTAAACCCCTCCGCAGTCTTTCTCATTCTATACAGCACCTGAGAAAGACGATCTCACTTATCCTAAATCAAAAACATCTCACTTAACTTACTGTGACAGATGACAGGAGGGAGAGTCAGTCATTGAGGAGGAGGAAGAGGAAGAAGAGGAGAGAGGGAGGAGGAGGATGAGGAGGAGGGGGAATAGGTTGAGGTCGGAGAGGAGAAGCTTAAGAATAAAACGATAATTAACTCAACGGATTAAAGAAGAGGAAGAGAAAGATAAACCAGAGATGATAGTGATGAAGAAAGGAAGCGAAAAGGGGGAAGAAAGAAAGGGAGAAGGAGAAAGAGAGAGAAGGAGGCATAGAGAGAGCAAACCAGAGACAAAACACACACACACACACACACACACACACACACACACACACACACACACACACACACGGGAGATAATTTGCATGATATTCCCCAGAGAAAGAGAGGAGAGCAGCAGCACCTGGCTTAGGAGATCTCTGGATCATCGCCAGCTTGATTAAAAAACTTGAGGGAGAATATGTTGAGGAATAGGACAGTAGCTGAGATGGAGAAATAGTAGGTAGGTGTGTGTGTCTGTGTGTATGTTTCTGGTGGAGGAAATATGTCGTTAATTGTGTTTTCTTTTTGGGAAGCAAAACAACACACACACACACACACACACACACACACACACACACACACACACACACACACACAAGCACACACACACACACACACACACACACACACACACACACACACACACACACACACACACACACACACACACACACACACACACACAAAGACATGAAGACTGCCACTGCCACCTCAGGTAATTTTATCAGGAACCAAAGTTGGAAGAAGAAGTAGTGACTTATTTCCTGTTTGTCTGCCTGTAGGACTGACGGCCACTTATCACCTGGAGTTTACGGACTTGGGACCTGAGGTTTGGGGACCTGGTGACTTGGGACCTGAGATTTGAAAACCTGGGGCTTGGGATTTGGGGACTTGGGACCTGATATTTGGGGACCTGGGACCTTGGGACCTGATATTTGGGGACCTGGGGATTTGGGACCTTTCATTTGGGGACCTGGGACCTTGGGACCAAACCACGGGACCTGATATTGGGACCTGGTGACTTGGGACCTGATATTTGGGGACCTGGGGATTTGGGACCTATTTGGGGACCTGGGACCGGACTGGTGACTTGTGACCTGAGATTTGGGGACCTGGTGACTTTCAGACCTGGGATTAGGGACTTGGGAACTGAGATTTGGACACACACACACACACACACACACACACACACACACACACACACACACACACACACACACCACACACACACGTGAGCGAGCGGCGGGAGCGGTGTTGACTCGCCCTGTTAAAGTATTAAATAATATTCTGGGTAAACAGTGGAGCCGCAAGAAGTGTGAAAGACAAGACAAACATTCAATCACAACCCTGAGGTTTCCAGTTGACTCAAGATTTGCATAGTGAACAATTCCTCTCATGTGGGGGATTACTCGTGGGATTGACAGAGGATTCCCGAGTGTAAATCCCATGTATTAGACGCTGGCTGGATGAGGGATTTAGGATGTGGGGGGAGAGGAGGAAGGAAGTCGGAAAATCTCGGTAGTATTATAAGATTCAGTTCGTCTGTCTGTCTGTTTGTCTGTCTATCTGTCTTGAAGATATACGTTGTGTGTAAATCCGTATTGAGATAGACGGGGAACAGACAGAGGATTTACAGCAAGATAAGACCAATGTTACAGCGTTTCTCTCTCACACACTTTTACGATTCATTATCCGAATATTGGATCGGAAACTGACATCCAAAGAGCAAAGAGATTACAGGCCAGTGTTCGCTTAACATACACACCCGAAGTTATACGGGAAATCTGGACTTTAACCGAACATTTCATGATATTTATTTCGTTTGTTCAATCAGTGTGAATGTGAATGGTCGACTTGGGTGAAAGAAATTAATGAACCGACTGTTGTGAAGTTTTGTACAGGGATTGAATGAAGGTCGGGGGAGATGTGATGTAAATTATAGGGACTGTAATAGGTCAAAGGTCAAGGTTCATTGCCGCTGGTTAAGAGGTCATGTGTTTTTATTCAAGGAGGGAGTTTGGTTTCTGTCTAGTATATTATTCTCTGGGGTTTTTTTTCTCTCTTCTCTCATTTCTCTTCTTATTTTCTTCAACTCTTCTTCCTCCTCCTCCTCCTCTTCTTCTTCTTCTGGGTCACTCGATAATACCAGTCTGTTTGGATTCTCTTTCTTCTTCTTCCTCCCCCTACCTACTCATTCTCATTATCTTCCTCTTCCTCCTCCTCCTCCTCCTCCCTTCTCATTCTCATTATCTTCCTCTTCATCCTCCTCCTCCTCCTCCTGTGCTACATATTTATGCCTGAGACAGTTAATAACTAATCAACCTCTCGAGGCTGAGTTGCATAAACTTAATTTCCTAACTGACTGTGTGTGTGTGTGTGTGTGTGTGTGTGTGTGTGTGTGTGTGTGTGTGTGTGTGTGTGTGTGTGTGTGTGTGTGTGTGTGTGTGTGTGTGTGTTTTTCCTGTAAATTGTAAACGTACTGGGTCCCATATACCTGACCCACACCATCTCTTACAGCCACACCTCCTGACCCAACCCACTTGTCCTCTCCAACACACCTCCAACATAGCAACCTGTACCACACCATCCTACTCTCTCCAACACACCTCCAACATCACCACCAAACAACCCCAAACTTCAAACCATGTCCATAATAATAATGTGAATGAGGCAATTGTACCAAGTTTCCGTTCACCTAATTGACGGGAAAAGTTGATCACAGGGGAAACCAAAAAAAAAATTCAACAACAGAAATTGAACTAAATCTGACAGTGAAAAACAATCCCCAAATGACCAGGTAACTCTCAATACACTTAGTCATTACAGGTAGCGAGTTACACCTTACACCTACACTGTATCACATAGTCCAGGTGAGGTGAGAGAGATTAATTCTTAGAGAGTTAAAAGGTGTGAGAATTGAGAGGCATTTTGGAGCTGTTTTGATCAAGTAAAAAATAAAGTGACACACACACACACACACACACACACACACACACACACACACACACACACACACACACTCACACACACACACACACACACACACACACACACACACACACACACACACACACACACACACACACACACACACACACACACACACACACACACACACACACACACACACACACACACACACACCATGATACTTCAGAGCGTAATACTAACCCAAATATAAGGCTTTAGGTATAATTAGACTAATATTATGACAAGTTTTTTATGTACACAGTAACGTATAATAAAATGTGGTCTTATCTTACGTGTTTTATTGTAGGCGAAAGATAACATTAATGTGGCAGAATATTACCGACTTGGATGATAACTAACTCGGGTTAACTCATTCAACTCAACGTGTTATTAATCGTCATAAGAATTAGTTAAATGTATCGTGTTAAAAAGCGTGTGTGTTGTTAGTGTATAAGATGGTATTGTATTACTGTTTTAATGTATCAGGTGTTGTATGATTTATGTTGCATTATTCTCAGCCTTACCTTACCTTACCTTACCTTACCTTACCTTACCAATCGTCCCCCTCCTCTACCCCCTCACTACCCTGCACAATAAACTAGCAAGTATCCTTTACAAAATTCAGATTCAAATTCACCTGCCGGGCTTTAGAAGAACTATTACCTAATAAATAAACATTACTATGACTTAACAAAATAATTAACCAACGTGTAAAATTTAGGTTTTATTAAGAGACATTAAATATGAAACGGATAATTATTTTCTCTCTTGGTTTCGTGTTTCTTTGTAATAATTTGTCAGAAAATATTGAATCCATTTATTTGGGCTTAATTGTTACGTGTCCGCGGTCAAAGGTCAAACTGATGACCTGACCCTGCATTAAGTGTCTTGTTACTGTCATAGTGAATAATTGAGCGAAATAATAATAATAATAATAATAATAATAATAATAATAATAATAATAATAAGAAGAAGAAGAAGAAGAAGAAGAAGAAGAAGAAGAAGAAGAAGAAGAGAAGAAGAAAGAGAAAGAAGAAAGAAGAAGAAGAAGAAGAAGAAAGAAGAAAGAAGAAGAAGAAAGAAGAAGAAGAAGAAGAAGAAGAAGAAGAAGAAGAAGAAGGAGAAGAAGAAGAAGAAGAAGAAGAAGAAAGAAGAAAGATAAAAAAAGAAGAAAGAAGAAGAAGAAAGAAAAAGTAAAGAAAGAAGGAAGAAGAAGAGGAAGAAAGAAGAAGAAAGAAGAAAGAAGTAGAAGAAAGAAGAAGAAGAAGAAAAATAAAAAGAAAGAAGAAGAAAGAAAGAAAGAAGAAAAAAGAAAGAAGAAAAAGAAAGAAGAAAGAAGAAGAAGAAGAAGAAAGAAGACGAAGAAGAAGAAGAAAGAAGACCGAAGAAGAAAAAGGAATGAAAGAAGAAGAAAGAAGATAGAAGAAAAGAAAGAAGAAAGAAGAAGAAGAAGAAAGAAGAAGAAGAAAGAAGAAGAAAGAAGAAGAAGAAAGAAGAAGAAGAAAGAAGAAGAAAGAAGACAGAATTAGACGAAGAAGAAGAAGAAGAAGAAAGAAAGAAAGAAGAAAGAAGAAAGAAAGAAAGAAAGAAGAAAGAAGAAGAAAGAAAGAAGAAGAAAGAAAGAAAGAAAGAAGAAAGAAGAAGAAGAAGAAGAAGAAGAAGAAGAAGAAGAAGAAGAAGAAGAAGAAGAAGAAGAAGAAGAAGAAGAAGAAGAAGAAGAAGAAGAAGAAGAAGAAGAAGAAGAAGAAGAAGATACTAATAACAATAACAATAACAACAATAATAATAATAATAATAACCCCTCAGAATCGTCCAACAAGATAGAGTATAACAACAAGTTAATTATCTTGGTCTAATATCACGGTGCGGTGGGCGAGAGGATACAACACTCACCCACTCACCTAAAGGTCACTGGTTCAAGCCCAGAGCACCCCCTAGTCGTCCCAGCTGTGAATGGGTGAACAGTTGGAGAAAGTGAAGTTCAGTGTTAGCTACGTTGCCGCCTTGTGTGTATAAAATGACTTAAACTACAGTATTGCACTAACCATTCTCAGGGCTTTGTGTTGTGGGAATCTAAAATAGGTCTTGGTGTTGTACTAAGTTGTGTGAGTGATTGAGGAGTTGTACAGTGCCACTCTCAGATAGTTGTACAGTGCCACTTTCAGGTAGTTGTACAGTGCCACGCCGAGGCAGTTGTATACAGCACTTCAACACGATGAATCACTTAGTACAGTATACGTGACGGTAGATATTGTTGTGTTATCACTTGTGGTGCTTCTCCTCTTCCTCTACCATGACCCTCAGTACACAACATCGTGAGAGTGAATGTGTGAGAGCAGTAAACAACAGTGTGAGAGCAGTAAACATAACACAAACACACACTCTCCTCCTTCCATCAGAATAACGTTGTTACCCTCATCAAAATTTTTCCCATCTTCAATTTTTCAGTCAAACCTGAGGTGAATTTTGGTTGAATCAAACATTTTCTTTTTTATATTTTATGTCACGAGAATTTTAGTAGATTCTGTTGATATTTGTAAAGGTTATAGTCATTATCATCATTATTACATCATCATCATCATCATCATCATCATCATCATCATCATCTTACAACAAGTTATAATTCAGAGAGGCAGAGAGAAACATGTGAATTATAGCTCCTATTATAGGTGGGTCATAATCGTAAGTACGTAATTATACAGGGATTAAAATCTCTCTCCGAGAAAATGGGAGGGACAAGAGAGAGAGAGATGTGAGAGAGAGATAGAGAAGAGAGAGAGATTCGTAATGTAGGGGTGTTTCACTGCTTTTAGATATACGCATTATATACCTTGTGAATATTTTCGATGTAAGATAGTCGATAATCTGTTGATTTTTTAGTTCCTCCTCCTATTCTTCTCCTCCTTCTTCGTCCCCTCCCTTCCCTATTCCCTCTCTTCCTCTTTCTTTTCATTCACCACTCTTCCTTTCCTCCTCCTCCTGGCCGTGACTGCAGCAGGAGCACACCTCAAACAGCAATATGCCAGCACTCTCCACCTGCAGGCAGTGTGTGTGGAGAGCAGGGAGGACTGAGGGAAGGAAGCAGTGTTGATGTTGACACCGCTCTCTCAAGAGTATATGTCGGGGTTCGAATTTCTGGCGGGCTCTTACAATGCTAAGCTCTCAGTGTTTGGTGGAAGGATCTTAGAGTGCCGTGGCGAGCTCTTAGAAGTGCTAGGGGGTTCTGAGAGCACTGTAGGGTGCTCTCGGTGCTGAGCCCAAGGAGTTCTGGGAACTCAGAGTCAATGGCTCTCAGAGTGCCATTATCCGGTGCCACTGCACCTTCAAGTTCTGAATGTGCCCGAGCACACACACTCTCTCCTCCACCTGTGAGTGTTGCTCCTCCCATCTCGTACGTGCTGGTCACGCTCAGGCTTATATATATTAAAAAAAAGGAAAAAAGGAAAAAGTTCTAAAATTAAAATCAGAAAAAAAATACATAAGTTGTTTTGCTGTGAGAAACAAACTGCCCCAAGTCATGAAAATAGGTGAGGGAATATTTCAGAGGAGAAGTTGCGACAGTGAGCCATATATTTTGTGTTTACCTGAGTCTGCCCTCGCGTCGCGCCCTTCACTAAGGGACGGGCCGTATGCCCCTCACAAATGTTTGATCTAGTGAGTGTATTTGCTCAACGGTGGCCTACTTGTGTACTCTTCGCCTCCCCACACACATAAAGTGTCAACAAATTAGCAGTGCGAAAAAACTCTACAGGATAAACTCTTAGTCTTTCTCACTAAAATGTTTGTAGAATCCTCCACCTGCCTCACGAATTAAGTAGACCAACGCTGATAATTTCTAATTAGTAGGAAGTCTAATAGATACGTTTTCTGTTGGGTGTGTGTTTTTTGTACATATTTTTACCCTCAGTCGCCATAACATTAATTCCTGTACGATCATTAACTCTGTAACGTGTGTGTAGCGGGACTCTATTGGTGCAACAAATAATTTTGTCACCTGATTTTTTTTACCTCCTGTGAAAAGTCGAATTCAGTTTGAAGTGACATTACCGCCATTAGCATTGTTTGATGGTCATCACTGTCATTCACTTGTTGACGAGAGAAACATTTGCACGGTATAAAAGTGTTGGCTATTTAATGAGGACATGATTTAGTAATGTGGCCTAACAGGGTTCAGTTGTCCCTGGTGCTGAAGCCACAATTTCGCTTTACGACCGGCCAATTAGGGACAACACAGTGTTTGCAGGCCATGGCAGTATTTCCTCCACCTGCTGTGTACTCTACAATACAATCACCTATTGTAGAATTTATGGTGGCGTGTAGAGTAAAACTTGGACATTATATCTTGGGGCCACGAGAGCCTCCCCTTATACATGACGACTAATATATATATATATATATATATATATATATATATATATATATATATATATATATATATATATATATATATATATATATATATATATATATATATATAGAAGGAGAGAGAGAGAGAGAGTATGGTAAAGAAACTAAAACACTGATTTTTAGTCTCAAAACACACAATAAACGTGGTTTTTACACACATGCAGTACCTGCATGCAGATCAGACCCCAATATCTTCCTAAATTTCATTCTTTTCCAGTACTGTACACCTTGTAGTGTGTGAAGAGTACAGGAGGCGTAGCACCCACTGTACCTCTTCGTGCCTAACACAGTCTCTCTCTCTCTCTCTCTCAACACCTCGTCCCTTAACTAGAATCGATTGGTCGTAAATTTTCAATTAGAGGCGAACACCTTCCCTCGTGGGTAAGCCATCGTTGGGTCGGTCCTGGTGAAGAATACTGGAAGGACCTGCAGATGGTGGTTCCTTCAGGAGTTAACAGGTGGTATATGAGGTTCCTTCAGGAGCTAACAGGTGGTGTAAGAGGTTCCTTCAGGAGCTAACAGGTGGTGTAAGAGGTTCCTTCAGGAGCTAACAGGTGGTGTAAGAGGTTCCTTCAGGAGTTAGCAGGTCATTTTACATCTCCTATACACACATAGACACGCTATTAACGCCTCTACACACACGGTTACCAACTATGAACCAGTGTCCTGTGTGTTAAAATCAGTTATGGTAATTCATAGTTTATTATTTGGTGCGTACCATTAATAATGTGGACGTGTGTTTAATTCATACCACACAAATGTATATAAACTCGAACCCTCATTAGCTTATATGTATATATGTATAAGTACACTGATCACCTGGCTAGTGGGCGAGTGATATACAGCACTCGCCACCCATTCTAAGGATCGTTGGTTCGATTACCCGGGCCGCCCCCAGACCACCCATCTGATAAATGAGTGAGGATAGAAGGTGGAAGAGGTGGATAAGTTTAGTTTAGTAAGCTTGGGTTAGTGAGGACAGAAGGTGGATAAGCTTGGTTTAGTGAGGATAGAAGGTGGATAAGCTTGGTTTAGTGAGGACAGGAGGCATAAGTTTGTTTTAGTGAGGACAGGAGGCGGATAAGCTTGGTTTAGTGAGGACAGAAGGTGGATAAGCTTGGTTTAGTGAGGACAGGAGGCGGATAAGCTTGGTTTAGTGAGGGCACAGAGAGAGGTGGTGACTGTGGGTGTAGAGAGAGAGACTCGCAGTAGTTATAACACGAGAGGGAGGGGGAGAACACCATCATCAGGAGCCTTACTTATTAACCTCTACATAATGAACATAATTACCTCCTCTTATATATTATGTATTAGATGTATTTATAGATCCTCACCCCCTCACTTGAGACCGATCAGAGTGTATATATGGAACACATTTCTTAGGATAGGGACAGTCGAGTCAGTGTCCGCTTAACGATATGTAGTACAGTGCTTGATGTGTTTGTCCCTAGATACCTGTACAACGTTAAGTGGATGGACGTGAAGTTGATGTACGTTAACCAGATGTACGTTAAGCGGACACTGACTGTACTTAGACATACGGTGGGTGGGCCAGGAGACGAGAGTGATTACTTTAATTAAGGTGTAAGTTAGTGTACAGTGTAGTATAGGAGAGACTCAGCCACCCATTGTAATGAGACACAGCTCAGCAGGGGTCAGCCTCCACCACCAGTGTATTGCTTATGTGTGTGTGTGTGTGTGTGTGTGTGTGTGTGTTTTTTATAGATTTTTGTGTGTCTGGACGATAAACTATTGACATTCATCTTTATGTCCGCCAACAGTAGCATAACAACGACAACACAACACACACACACACACACACACACACACACACACACACACACACACACACACACACACACACCCCTATACAATCACCACCGCCTTAAAAACTCTCGCTATTCTTAATTCGGGCGTAAAATTATTCATGGTGGTGACGGCTTGAGGTTCCCAGTGCATGATTATGACCCATTAGCGAGTCCAGGGCGTTTAAAGAGACGGATTATATGTTCATTTCACGCCCATTAGATTCCTCCCCCGTGTGTGGTGGAACGTATCGCGATCTGTTCGCTGAGGTGGGTGATGTAGGAAGGTAGTGAGGGGTGAGGAGAGGTAGTGAGGTGAGGGAGTAGTGAGGGTGAGGAGAGGTAGTGAGGGTGAGGGGAGGTAGTGAGGGGTGAGAGGTAGTGAGGTGAGGAGGTAGAGGGGTGAGGGGAGAGGAGGGGTGGGGAGGTGTGAGGGGTGAGGGAAGTGTGAGGGGTGAGGAGAGGAGGGGTGAGGAGAGGTAGTGAGGGGTGAGGAGAGGTAGTGAGGGGTGAGGAGGTGGAGGGGATGAGGAGAGGTAGTGAGGGGTGAGGAGAGGTAGTGAGGGTGAGGGGAAGTAGTGAGGAGTTTACAGAAGTAGTGAGGGGTGTTAGAGGAATGAGGGAGTTGGTGAAGGTTGTTTGGTCGAAAGGGAGGAAGGGGAAGGGGAGAGAAGGAAAAGGAGGAAGAAAGAAGGGGAGAAGAGAGAAGGGGGAGAAAGAGGATGAGGTCAAGGAGGGAATAGAGAGGGAAAAGAAGGAGAGATGAGGGGAACTTTGGAAAAAAGGGGAGGAAAGGAAGGGTAGGGTAGGGTAGGGAGAAAATAGAAGGTTGGTGAGGAGAAATGGATAAGGGAAAAGGGAGAGAGGGGAAGGAGGGAAACTAAGGCTCGTGAGGGGAGAATTAGCCTATGAAAACGGAAGAGGAGGGAAAGAGGGAGGGAAGGGACAGTTAGAGAGGTATAGTGTATTCATGAAGGGAGAGTAGTCAATGAAAGACGGGGAGAGGAGGAAGGAGAGGGAAGGAGGGACAGAGAGGGAGAGGAGGAAGGAGAGTGAAGGAGGAGTGAGAGGGAGAGGAGGAAGGAGAGTGAAGGAGGAGTGAGAGGGAGAGGAGGAAGGAGAGTGAAGGAGGAGTGAGAGGGAGAGGAGGAAGGAGAGTGAAGGAGGAGTGAGAGGGAGAGGAGGAAGGAGAGTGAAGGAGGGACAGAGAGGGGAGGGGAGGAGGGAGAGTGAAGAAAGACAGAGAGAGAGAGAGAGGGGCAAGAAAGGAAAGAGTGTGAAAAGGGAGGGAAGAGAAGGGAAGGGAAGGAAGAGGAGAGAGGGAAGGGAAGAGAGGAAGAGAGTAAGAAGGTGTCCAGTACATAATGCGATCGACTATTGACTTTCCATCCATCTACCAAGGCGCTGTTTTGTCACGCAGTCCAAACGCTCGAATTAATTTTTAAGTAAACTAGTCGATGAAAGTTCTTTGTTCTGGGAGTGCTGGGTTTGCTGGGAGTGCTGGGTGCTGGGGAACAGTTGGTTGGGTGCTGGGGACTGGTGTTGAGAGTGCTGGGGGCTGCTGCTGAGTCTGCTGGGTGCTGGAACAGTTGGCTGGGTGCTGAGGACTGATGCTGGTTGGCTGGGTGCTGAGGACTGATTGGTGCTGAGATTGCTGGGTCACTAACAACACAAACAACGATTAAAGCTACTATTGTGTGTGTGTGTGTGTGTGTGTTTTCGGACTCATCTCTGTATAACATTTACCATTGCCTTCCCACACATCCCCACGCCCTCCACACATCCCCACGCCCTCCACACATCCCCACGCCCTCTACACATCCCCACGCCCTTCACACATCCCCACGCCCTCCACACATCTCCACAACGTCCACACATCCCCACGCCCTCCACGCCTTCCCACAACGTCCACACATCCCCACGCCCTCCACATATCCCCACACCCTCCACACATCCCCACGCCCTCCACGCCTTCCCACGCCCGTGTTGTGAGAGGCGTGGTACCGGGGGACGACCATGCCTGCCGCTGTTGCTCTGAATAATTCCTGTAGCCTCCAACACCCCGCAGACCTGACTGACCTGCTCTGGATTATACGAATTATACGGTATATATAATCCTGATTTATACCAGTTATACACCAAGGTTAATCTCTTGGATTAGGATTATGTGTTTTGCCTATCTTTAACCTAACCTAACCTAATCTAAACTCCCTCTAACCTAACCTAACCTAACCTAACCTAACCTAACCTAAAGTATGTCACTATAGCTCCTTCCTTTGGTGTTCAGATTTGTACATAATTAAATCAACTAATCCTTCGGGACAAGATCAGAAAGGCAAATGAATATCCCCGTGACCTTCGCCAGGCTCTCTACCAACGCCAGGCTTAATCTTCGCCAGGCTTAATCTTCGCCAAGCTTAACATCGCCAAGCGTGACATTCTTCAGATGGAAATTCTCTCAGCGTTGACCTTCAGATTCTGTGTGAGACTCCCTTTCTGGCATTTGAGTGGTGGTGGATGATTGTGGTAGTGGTGGTGGTGGATTGTAGTAGTAGTGGTGGTGGTAGTTGATTGTGGTAGTAGCTGTAGTGGTGGTAGTAGTGGTGGTGGTGATAGTGGTAGTACAGGTAGAAGTGGTTGTTGATTGTGATAATAGCAGTGGTAGTGGTAGTAGTAGTAGTAGAGGTGGTGGTAGTGGTAATACAGGTAGAATTGGTTATTAACTGTGGTAGTAAGAATAGTAACAGTGGTTGATTGTAGTAGTAGTAGTGGTGGTGATTGTGGTTGTACAGGCAGAAGTTCTTGTTGATTATAATAATCGTGAGTATAATAATTCCTGCTCTTGCCAATAATCTCAATAAATCCCGAGTCAAAATTAACAACGGGTCTATAGATTAATGGTGCCATAAATTCTCCCCAACCAGCATTACCCTTCAGCTAGAATTTACAACCATAACATGAGAGAAAGATATAATTTGCTTCATTACTAAAAAAAAAAAAATAATAATAATAATAATAATAGTAAAAATACACAAATAAATAACAATAGAAGACAATTTTAATGGGATTTATTGTTATTTTTTGTTATATATATCAAAGTGACAGATGGTGACTGTTATTTTTTTTTTACAATATACAACATTATGCAATATACCATACACACAATACAACATGCAATATACCATACACACAATACAACACCACATATCACATAAGACACAACACAATCTACAACATCACAACACCACACCACAATACCACAATCCACAATACCCCCCCCCACCCCCCAACCCCCCGGACATATTATTACACTCTTCAAAAGTCGACAATTTTACACTTGTCTTAACTCGATATATTTAGCGTCTGTTGCAGTGACGTTTATTACAGTGAAGATAAGGTGCTTTGGTGTTTTGTTTTTACCTGGTGTGTTGTGGTTAATTTACCTGTTCTTTATTTCCTGATTGATTGATTGATTGATTGATTGATTGATTGATTGGCTGAGTGAGTGACTGACTGAGTGATTGGCTGAGTGATTGATGGACTGGTTGGCTGGGTGAGTGACTGACTGACTAACTTTTTCAGTCCTCCTTCATCTCCTTATTTCCCTCGCCTATCTCTTCCCTTCCTTCCTTCCTTCCTTCCTCCACCTATTCCATCCCGTTCCTTTTCTTCATCTCTCTCTCTCTCTCTCTCTCTTCCTCTCTCTCTTCCCCCCTCCCTACCCCCCTCCTACCCCCCACTTATTTCCTATGGATGAATCAGTATTTTGCATTATTGATCGTCCCATCTATGGCATCTCTCTTAATTCACTTTGACAGGTGGCAAGGGGGAGAGTCAGTCATTGAGGAACCTACTGGCGGAGAAGGTGGATGAAGGAGGAGGATGAGGAGGAGGTGGATGAAGGAGGAGGATGAGGATGAGGTGGATGAAGGAGGAGGAGGAGGATGAGGTGGATGAAGAGGAGGATGAGGAGGAGGAGGAGGTGGATGATGGGAAAGAGGAAATGGGTGTTGATGAGGAAGATGGGAAGGAGGCGAAGGAGAGAGATAGAAGGAAAAGGAAGAAAGGATTGATTAAGGAGGAAGAAAGGAGTAATTAAGGAAGAGGATGGGGCAGGAAGACAGGAAGAAGGAGGAAAACAATCTGTAAAGCTCTGGCCATACCTAACGAGGGTGACCCAGAACTACTCTCATATGTGTCCTGAATTACTGAGAGAGACTGAGGGGAGGTGATGGTCAGAATCCTCGCTAATTGAGGTGATAATTGACGACGGGGGGCCGAGCACACGTGGAGTTGACCTGTCTTGGTGCACTGAGACACACACACACACACACACACACACACACACACACACACACACACACAACGCCCTCTGGTAAAGACACACTGAGAGTTATTAACCGACGTGTGTTTTTCAAGGTGATTTTCCAATTGAATTTGTAATTATTGTCCCGAGTATTTTTTTTCCTCCCAACAATTGATATTTTAAGCTTATTTAAGCCTCCAGATTTCTGCTACAACGTCCGATTCAAAATATGTTAAATCGGTTTTCCAAAGATATATTAACTTCTTCCTTATATAATCTTTTAGTGTAATTTTTTTGTAAATATCTCATCTGGACCTGACGACTTATGAGGCTTTTAATTTGTCTATCTATCTATTTATCTATCTATCTATCTATCTATCTATTTCCTTCTCTCTCAGTAGTCAGAACGAACTCATCAAACTGCTAGAGTATAAACGCCCCAATTCTCGTAAAATCGGCCTTCCACTTCAACCGTAATGGGAGCTAAAACTGACGCACTTATTAATGAATACAGTTAATTGGGGAACGATTCTGAGCTACAATACATTTACCTCACTTGGAGATATAATATACCTCACTTCTTACATCAGTTACGTAGAAGAGGAAATTATATTAAGAGTGTTTGAGTAGTGTGTAGGTAAGGTAGGTAAGGTGAGGTGGTGTAGGTAAGGTAGGTGAGGTGGTGTAGGTAAGGTAGGTGAGGTGGTGTAGGTAAGGTAGGTAAGGTGAGGTGGTGGAGGTAAGGTAGGTGAGGTGGTGTAGGTAAGGTAGGTGAGGTGGTGTAGGTAAGGTAGGTAAGGTGAGGTGGTGGAGGTAAGGTAGGTGAGGTGGTGTAGGTAAGGTAGGTGAGGTGGTGTAGGTAAGGTAGGTAAGGTGAGGTGGTGTAGGTGGTGTAGGTAAGGTAGGTGAGGAGGTGTAGGTGAGGAAGAGCCGAGAAACACACTGCATATGACTGGGTGACTACAAACCCTTACTCCAACTTAACACAAACTTACACACACTGCAATTTGGTCTCCAGTTTGTCTTTGCACACTTGCCCAACTATACACACCTGCAAGAACACCTGTAATGAGCTTGTATACCTGCACACCTACGAGGAGAATACCTGTTTTGAGTATACAAGTGATTGGTTTGTGAAATGGGTCTCATCCCTATTAATGCCCATTTCTAATAGGTTACAGTTCTAATAGGCGATATATCAAGGAATAACCCCGGAAGAACGGACAACTCGCCAACTGCGCTGGCTCTCCATTTACCTAGGATTGTGAATTTCCAACAGGGTCTCATTTTTACCGCTGGGTAGACAGAGGTTATGTGTCTTATTACAGATACAGACAGAAAGACGGGCAGAGACAAACACACATACATAAACAAAGAGAAAATATAGAGACAGATACAGACAAATTATATTGAGACAATCATACAGACAGACACTGACCCCCCACCTACCCTCACCCCCCCACACACCACCCCATACCCATACTATCCACCACACCCCCTCTACCACCCACCACACCCCCCTACCACCCACCACACCCCCCTACCACCCCCCACACCCACCACACCCCCTACCACCCACCACACCCCTACCACCACCACACCACCCACCACACCCCTCACCACCCACCACACCCCCTACCACACCACTGTACCACCACCACACCCCCTACCACCCACCACACCCCTACCACCCACCACACCCACCCTCAAGAAACAACTGGAGACACATTCCCAACAGACCCGTCACTTGCTTAACACCGTCTACATAATGTATTGAGGGTAGACTACCTCTTCTCTGACGGTAAGCGATGATTGGACATTCACAGCCAGAACTGTTAACCACCTTAGGTAGAGCGATTTAATTTACATAACTTGTGAGGAGTGAGTTGATAGTAGGAGCAGGAAGACGAGGTGAGGAGGAGGAGGTGGTGGTGGTAGGGTTAGGAGGAGCAGGAGGAAGAGATAAGGAGAGGTAGGTTGAGAAGGAAGAGGTGGAGAAGGAAAGGGGAGGAGAAGGGCCTTGTGTTCAGCCTTACTCAAACATATTCAGGAAATACCTCTTGAGTGAGTTAACAGACGGACACATCAGATTAGTTGCCCTTGAGGAACTAGACGTGACCACACACACACACACACACACACACACACACACACACACACACACACACACACACACACACACACACACACACACACACACACACACACACACACATGTTGTCTCCTTATGCCGGAAGTTAAGGTAAAAAAAAATGAACTTAGGATACTTTGAGCACGTGAAGGTCGGCCCCTGACAAGGAATGTGTGGAGTAGGGAGTGGTGGAGTACGTGGGAGTGGGTGGGGGGAAGGTGTACGTGGGAGTGAGGAGTGGTGGAGTACTTGGGAATGGAGGAGGGGGAGGGGTGAAGGTTGGCCCATGGCAGGAAAGTGTGGTAATTAGCCAGCTAGTGTCAACAGCAGCTATTTTATCTCCTCTCTCAAGAGTGTCTTAATTAAGAGAACTTTTCAGGCACCATTTGACTTTGATTATATATTAATTAGCCATTTT
Organism: Homarus americanus; assembly: GCF_018991925.1. Lineage (NCBI taxonomy): Eukaryota > Metazoa > Arthropoda > Malacostraca > Decapoda > Nephropidae > Homarus > Homarus americanus. The sequence continues at coordinate 3,353,021 of NW_024723541.1, forward strand.
TTTGTGTTGGCGGAGATGTGTGCAGCTGCTTTGGGGGGTGAAGCTGCTTGGGGGTGTGCAGCTGTTTGGGGAGGTGTGTGTGTGTGGGGTGGGGTGGAGGAGGTAATTAAATATATAGTCAGGATAAGCCATAAAGAGAAATAAATACATAAAGAAAGTAATAATAAAGGAATGGAAAGGAAGGGAAAATTATGGAAGGTTAGAATGTTAATAGGAGGAGGAGGAGACAATCAGAGGATAATCAGGAAGACGCGTAAATGTCGACAGCTACTAGACCTTATTTTAATATTGATGGTGTACTGAGGTGACTGACCCTCTGACCTAACACACACACACACACACACACACACACACACACACACACACACACACACACACACACACACACACATATCAATATCATCACCACCAATACCACTACCACTCCTACCACCACTACCAGCAGACGTTGGGTGGCAGTCGCTCGGGTAACATCACTGGTTAAGTCCTTAAAGTAGGTTTACCTGGTTACTCTTACCTGTCTCCTGGGTACTCTTAGGGAGCGTGAGCGCTTGCTGCTGTGATCTCCTCCCTTTCCCTTCCTGTCCCCTCCACCCCCTCCACGTGTCTTCCCACTCCCATACTTGTCCTCCTCCTCCCTCCCACACAGGACTATTGTGGGAGGCATGGCTGGCAGTGTTCGTGTTTACGTTCTCCCACAATGTTATCTGATGTGTGTGTGTGTGTGTGTGTGTGTGTGTGGATAAAATTTAAGAACTAAATATAAATGTGTTATATTACATGTTAAAGGGAGACATGTGATTGAGTATTGAGTTAAACCAATACCCTCCCTCACCTCCAAATGCCAGTGTAAACGATAACAAACTTTTCCCACTAACTACATATAAACACACAACAATTATCAATGAACACTACTTAAATGTTTATTAGACATATTTTGAAAAATTTTAAATTTTTTTTTAAGGTATCGGGAAGCTCTAGCAACAGGTAAGGTAAGCTCACCTTAGTCACCTGTATCAAATTAAAGATATCTTACTTTCTTCTGAGTTCTGGCTTGGGTGATTATCCTGTGTACATGAAGAATGGGGTTAAGGGAGAGGAAAGGTTAAAGTAAAGTTCCATCTTGTAGGTGGGATGGTGTGAGGGCGGAATGGAGAAGCCAGGTGAGGTGACAACACAATACACCTGCCTGTAACTGCTGTCTGCCTGTACCTGCTGTGGGAAGGTCTAAGGAAGCGTATACTACATCCTCCTCTGTGACCTCTAACTTGATTTATTGGTGAGAAAGTAAGCTGTGGTATTTTTATTTGTTTATACCAACACCATGGATACATTTTCTTGTCTGATAGCTAAAAAAAAGTATTTAAACGATTCCTTACCTGATGCAGTAATGTTAGAATAGTTGTAATGCAGAGAAGTGAAATTAATATTATAACTTATTGTGGAGGGTTGTGGTTAAGTCTAGATGCCAGATGGGTGACACTGTGAAGGTCAGAGGTCACTGCTGAATCTAACCAAGATAAGATACTTTCCCAGCTGTGCCAAAAACCTAACCTAACCAAGACAAAATACTTTCCCAGCTGTGCCAAGAACCTAACCTAACCGCCCCTAACCTTACCTTGATCTAAACTACCTTGACCTAACCTAACCGTGACCTAACTTATCCATTATATACGTGTTATTCCAGGAGTTTTTACATCAATTTATAATATACAAATCAGGTTGACAAGAAACACTGTATCCTCATTACGTTCTTTGTGGTGAGGATAATTTTGTGCTTTATTATGGAGTGATGAGAACTTTGTGTGTGTTAATGTTACGTTGGTATATTTTTTCACTCTTTTTTCCTTTGTAATACTGAACTTACCAAGAGGGATTTATTCATCAGGGAAATTATGGAGTAAAGAAGCTTAAGAGAGAAAGGAAAAAACGATAATAACAAACTTAACCTAACCTAACCAGTTTTAACCTAACCTAACCTGACCTAACCTGACCTGACCTGACTTGACCTTTTACATTTATACTGTACTGTGTGAATGTTTCTCTATATCACCAGTCTTTCACACACACACACACACACACACACACACACACACACACACACACACACACACACACACACACACACACACACACACACACACACACAATCTAAATAGGAAGGAGTCAGCAGCTAGGATATTTTTATGTGGCTGTAAGGTTGTATAAAGGGCACGGCTAGGCTCCATAGGGCCTTGAAAACTGCGAGGTTAGCAAAAGAGAGAGAGAGAGAAAGAAAGAGAGAGAGAGAAAGCTAAAGAAAGAAAGAAAGAGACAAAAAGAGAGGGAGAGAAAGAGACAGAAACATATGGGATTAGACGGTAAAGGAAGTAATAAAGGCGGGGGAGAAGACGGGAAATGGGAGCCGATACTAAAGTTGTTGACTTCCGGACAGTGAGGGAGGAAGATAATGATGAGGGAGGAAGATGACGATGAGGGAGGAAGATGACGGTGAGGAGGAAGATGACGGTGAGGGAGGAAGATGAGGGTGAGGGAGGAAGATGATGTGGGGAGGAAGATGACGATGAGGGAGGAAGATGACGATGAGGGAGGGAAGATGACGGTGAGGGAGGAAGATGACGGTGAGGAGGAAGATAATGATGAGGGAGGAAGATGACGATGAGGGGGAAGATGACGATGAGGGAGGAAGATGACGGTGAGGGAGGAAGATGACGATGAGGGAGAAGATGACGGTGAGGGAGGAAGATGACGGTGAGGAGGAAGATGACGGTGAGGAGGGAAGATGACGGTGAGAGGGAGGAATGGTGAGGAGGAAGATGACGGTGAGGAGGAAGATGACGGTGAGGGAGGAAGATGACGGTGAGGGAGGAAGATGACGGTGAGGAGGAAGATAATGATGAGGGAGAAGATAACGTGGGGAGGAAGAAGATGACGGTGAGGAGGGAAGATGACGGTGAGGGAGGAAGATGACGGTGAGGAGGAAGATGACGGTGAGGGAGGAAGATGACGGTGAGGGAGGAAGATGACGATGAGGGAGGGGGAAGAAGATGACGGTGAGGGAGGAGAAGATGACGGTGAGGGAGGAAGATGAGTGAGGAGGAAGATGACGGTGAGGGAGGAAGATGACGGTGAGGGAGGAAGATGACGGTGAGGGAGGAAAGATGACGGTGAGGGGAGGAAGATGACGATGGGGGAGGAGATGACGGTGAGGGAGAAGATGACGGTGAGGAGGGAAGATGACGGTGAGGAGGAAGAAGAGATGACGGTGAGGAAGATGACGGTGAAGGAGGAAGAGATGACGGTGAGGGAGGAAGATGACGGTGAGGAGGAAGATGACGGTGAGGAGGAAGATGACAGTGAGGAGGAAGATGACGGTGAAGGAGGAAGATGACGGTGAGGAGGGGGAAGATGACGGTGAGGAGGAAGATGACGGTGAGGGGAGGAAGATGACGGTGAGGGAGGAAGATGACGGTGAGGAGGAAGATGACGGTGAGGGAGGAAGATGACGATGAGGGAGGAAGATGACGGTGAGGGAGGGAAGATGACGGTGAGGAGAAGATGACGGTGAGGGAGGAAGATGACGGTGAGGAGGAAGATGACGGTGAGAGGAAAGATGACAGTGAGGAGGAAGATGACGGTGAGGAGGAAGATGACGAGTGAGGGAGGAAGATGACGGTGAGGGAGGAAGATGACGGTGAAGGAGGAAGATGATGACGGTGAGGGAGGAAGATGACGGTGAGGGAGGAAGATGACGGTGAGGGAGGGAAAGATGACGGTGAGGGAGGGAGGAAGATGATGACGGTGAGGGAGGAAGATGACGGTGAGGGGAGGAAGATGACGGTGAGGGAGGAAGATGACGGTGAGGGAGGAAGATGACGGTGAGGAGGAAGATGACGGTGAGGGAGGGAAGATGACGGTGAGGGAGGGAAGATGACGGTGAGGGAGGAAGATGACGATGAGGGAGGAAGATGACGGTGAGGGAGGAAGATGACGGTGAGGGAGGAAGATGACGGTGAGGAGGAAGATGACGATGGGGAGGAAGAGATGACGGTGAGGGGAGGAAGATGACGGTGAGGGAGGAAGATGACGGTGAGGAGGAAGATGACGGTGAGGGAGGAAGATGACGGTGAGGGGAGGGAAGATGACGGTGAGGGAGGAGATGACGATGAGGGAGGGAAGATGACGGTGAGGGAGAAGATGACGGTGAGGGAGGAAGATGACGGTGAGGGGAGGAAGATGACGGTGAGGGAGGAGGAAGATGACGGTGAGGGAGGAAGATGACGGTGAGGAGGGAAGATGACGATGGGGGAGGAAGATGACGGTGGGGAGGAAGATGACGGTGAGAGAGAAGATGACAGTGAGGAGGAAGATGACGATGAGGGAGGAAGATGATGAGGAGAAGATGACGGTGAGGAGGAAGATGACGAGAGGGAGGAGATGACGGTGAGGAGGAAGATGACGGTGAGGGAGGAAGATGACGGTGAGGAGGAAGATGACGTGGGGGAGGAAGATGACGGTGAGGAGGGAAGATGACGGTGAGGGAGGAAGATGACGGTGAGGGGAGGAAGATGACGGTGAGGGAGGAAGATGACGGTGAGGGGAGGAAGATGACGGTGAGGGAGGAAGATGACGATGAGGGAGGAAAGATGACGGTGTGAGGGAGGAAGATGACAGTAAGGAGGAAAGATCACAGTAAAGGGAGGGAAGATCACAGTAAGGGAAGAAGATCACAGTAAGGGAGGAAGATTACAGTAAGGGAGGAAGATCACAGTAAGGGAGGAAGATCACAGTAAGGGAGGAAGATTACAGTAAGGGAGGAAGATCACAGTATATTGTATTACCATATTAAACCACGCCACCACCGCGACCGCCGCCACTATCTTCGTCTGTCGTCAAAATCATTTAATTATTACGAAACACGGGAGAGCCGACTGTTGACTGCCTCATATGCATACAGGACCTCATTTACACACGGACTCATTTACACACGGACTCATTTACAAAGACTCATTTACAGATAGAGTCATTTACACACGGACTCATTTACAGATAGAGTCATTTACACACGGACTCATTTACACATAGACTCATTTACACACGGATTCATTTACACGGATTCATTTACACACGGACTCATTTGCACATAGACTCATTTACACACGGACTCATTTACATGTTATTTATCTTGAGGGGGGAACATCTAAGCGTATAGAACGTAGAAATATTCGTCACGTATGTCAGAAAGAAATCCTCTTAATATTTAAATGAGGTTGATGACATCTTGAGAGACAGAGTGAAAATAACAGACAGAAGGTAACGGACTCGGGAATTAACGGACTCGAGAAATAATGGACTCGGGAAATAACAAACAAGAAATTATGGACTTGAGAAATAACGGGCTACAAATAATGGACTCGGGAAATAATGGACTCGAGAAATAATGGACTCGGGAAATAATTGATTCGAAAAATATTGGATTCAGGAAAAAATTGTCTCGGGAAATAACAGACTCTAGAAATAACGTACTCACGAAATAACGGAATCGGGAAATAGCGGACTCTAGAAATAACGGATTCAAGAAATAATGGACTCGGGAAATAACGGACTCGGGAAATACTGTCGGTTTCCTGAGAATGAATGGTCCGTGTACTTATTTTTGCGTCGTAAATTATGACAACGGTGAAAGGATGATGTATCGGCTCTCTCTCCTTCTTTCTCAATTCCCCATCCCGCCTTTATGCCCATCCTCCCAACAATAACACACACACACACACACACACACACACACACACACACACACACACACACACACACACACACACACAGTAAAATAAAGAATTCATTTCTTAAATTTGAATACCACAATACAGAAGCCAAATTATATTACATAAATGCAATAGAAAAATACAATAACTAGAATAGTACACTAAAAAATACACCTCATATACAGTACGGTAGTTAAATATACAATATACTATACTCCAAATAACACTACACAAATACAATACTCTATCCCAAAATATACTACAGAAATATAAGGTTATCTCACAGAGGTTCCATTAGTTTCATTCAGTTTTAATTAAATTTTTATCTCTTATGGTCGGTTTCATTTCTAAATAGCGAATCGAGACCACTAGTACGACGCCGAAGCCTGTGTGGATGGTGATATAGACAAGACCAGTGTGTGTGTGTGTGTGTGTGTGTGGATAGATAGATAGATAAGTAGATAGATGGAGAGATAGAGAAAGAGTTAATCGAAAAAATATATAACCATCACACACCATTATTATTCATGAGGTGAGTGTGTGGTGTCCCCTGTATCACGTCCCCCCTCCACCAACACACTCTCTGAAGACGACGTGAGGGAAATATTTGCCACGATGATCATTGTTTCGTCGCTCCAAGAGGGGTTAGTTGTGCCTGCTATCTACGGCACACACACACACATGTACACATATCCCCTTTCCTTCTAACCTTCAGTTTTATATTCTTACCGCTTCCATCCTTCATCTCCCTGATTGACCATCATTGTCAGTTGTAACATTGATTATTATTATTATTATTATTATTATTATTACTTAACCAATTATCGCCTCAAAAGCAAAGTTTTCCTTCTTTAATTACACTAGAAAATGAATTTCGTAGCAAAGACCAGATTAACCCCTTAGTAAACTGATAAATAGTGGAACGAAGAAATGCATTTTAGGGGAGAGAAGATGCCTGACAGATTTGTGGTCGTCCCCCCACCCCTACCCTTCACACATGCTTCCTCGTTTTCCATAAATGTAGCTCAGTTTAGAGACGTACTCGGTATCTCTGTCCGTTGGTAAAATCAAGGAATAGTTCTTGGGTAAAATCGTCTTACAAATTTACATAAACATTGTATGAATAGAAACAATCGTTAACAGTAATTCGGTGTAAATAAGAATAATCTAAGAAACTTGTTAAGAATAATATTCTACTGTGCCTCATTATGTGATACACTCGGCACAGTTCACACCTCAGTAATCTTTCATTTTTACATTATCCTCTTCGTCAGCTGTGAGCCTGTGACCCCTACTGAGGCGGGCGTCCACCAGCTCCTGCTATGGACATTCGACAGAGTAGTGCCCTCTGAGATCTTTAAAAACTTCAATTCGGTCACCCCATGCCCGTCTATACTATATGCTCTAGGCCCTACATTAGAACGCCTGCAACCGCCTAGTCTAGGCAGTTGCAGGCGTTCTAATCTCTCTGGGTAACTGAGGTGCCGTAGCACAGGCACCAGTTTAATGGCCCTCCTTTGGATATTTTCAATCAACTGACGGTCTCTAGCATATCTCGGGGACCAGGCTGGGTTACAGTACTGTACTCCAAATGGGGAAGCACCTCATTCTTGAAGAGCGTTACGGCCTTCTTATATGACCTCCTACAGTATAGAGCTTAAGTTGCTTGATTTACCTTCTTACAGTGGCCCGAGTAATTCAGTTCGTTGTCAACATACACACCCAGGTCCTTTTCACATTTGGTCTCTATTAATGCTGTCTCTTCATTCCGGTAGGACATGTGATACGCCTCCTTAACTGTTGGTACGACCTAGGTGCATCCTCACCTGCCGTCCACCTCCCCTCACCTGCCGTCCACCTCCCCTCACCTGCCGTCCACCTCACTTCACCTGCCGTCCACCTCCCTCACCTGCCATCCACCTCCCTTCACCTCCGTCCACCTCCTCTCACCTGCCGTTTACCTCCCTTCACCTCCCCTCACCTGCCGTCCACTTTCACCACCTGCCGTCCACTTTCACTCACCCAAATCCACCTCACTTCACCTGCCGTCCACCTCCCCTCACCTGCCATCCACCTCCCTTCACCTCCCGTCCACCTCCTCTCACCTGCCGTTTACCTCCCTTCACCTCCCCTCACTTGCCGTCCACTTTCACTCACCTGCCCAACACAAAACATTAATTATCCCTGGTCTGATGTGATGGACATTTGTTAAAATAGCGTCCACATGCCGACAATATTCAACATGCCTAATCAATTTACTCTTGGTCGTTGATGTCAATCCCGCTTAGGTAAAAACAAGCGTTCAATAGAATTAAAATTTGCTCTCCTAGTGACAGGGAGAGCTGTTGATGTTGTATTTGTTGATGGCACTGTAACTGTGTTTGCAGTTCATGACTTTGATATTAACGATGGTGATCTAGTTGCTTTGTTACTAATTAAGAACGAGTTGTATTTGTTGAATTGTTTTTAGTTTTATTTGTGATTACTGATAGTAATAGTAGTAGCAGTCGAATTAATGTTAAGAGTAAATACAGTTTTAGAATCTGTTATAAAGACCGATGATGTTCTTGTCGATTACTGAATTTTGCAAATGTTCGAAGTAGCATCCAGCTTTCTGCACAAGAATATTAAATTGGTACTTTCCTGTAGTGTTAATTAATTTACCATCTTCATTGATTTGTTAAGATTCCCTCACCTGAAAAGGGAAAACAATATGACTTAATTTTTCTGAGACACCCTGCACTACATAAACCTATACACTACAATATTTGTTTGTATCTAAACCATTCATTCTCTTGTACATGACAAGCGCTAGTGTATAACACATCCAATAAGAACTCAACAAAACACACAAAATATTATTTAGGATTAATATAAGAAGCAGTATCTTGTGGTGTGTGGCAGCTCCTCTTGAACTGCCAAAACAAACTACAGCCAGTCCCCGTCTTACTATAGTTGACAATAATATCTTGAGATTTGTTTTATTTATGTTGCCCGTGTCAAATTTTATATCAGTTTCGTCTTTTTCATTTTATAATAGAAAAATAAAAGATGTTCAACATAATTATGAGCTACAATTCCTGTTTATACTTAGGTTATATTACGTCTAAAGAATTTATATATGGGTATGAAAATTAAACATTCAAACACAAGTAATAATTTTCCTCAACATGTAATATTAAGAAGTTTAATCGATGCTAAATACTTTTGATGTTTGACGTCACGTATGTAATCTACTTGTTGCTTCGCTATGGAGTCGGAAGCAGGTTAGTTATCTCTTCCCACTCTCCCTTTTCTTATTATCCCTGGGCTTCTTAGTAATATAAAATTATTTCATATTTAACTGCATGTATATTGAACAGCTACTGTACTATACCTGTGTAGAGTCGACTAACAATGGCTAGTTTATCATAGTCATAAAAGCCCTTTAATCGCTTATATTCATTGTGGTTTAATTAATATTTTACATTTGCTAACCTAGCTTACCGTACATTTGATTACCTCTCATTTTGTTACCATGCCAGTATCGTTTTATTTCCTATAACTAACACAGGCTTTGTAAATCCTAACCAGCAACTTGAGACAAATTTTCTATAAAAGATAAAAGGAAAAATATCCACTGCCAAAGATAATGGATTTTATTCTTTAACCACTAATGTTTAGAGTGGAGGATCAGGATCCCCAGCCCTCATATATGAGGGCAGTGCAATTAGATTGACTAGTGATAATCGTTTCATGTGTAAATGCTTTGTGTTTTGAATTACTAGTATGGCCTCTTTCTCCTTTAATATTACATAGTGGATACAGGTACCGCAGCCATACGCCAAAAATCACACTGGATATAGGTACGGCCCTCATATTGACAGACTGTGTTGTTAATGGGTAGGCTGCCAGAGAGTGTTGTGATGGCACCGAGTGTAAGCTAATTCAAGGTCAGACTTGACCAGCACTGGAGCAGGTTCCAATATATTCAGGAGCCGGTGCATGCCCAGTACTTGCCAACAGTGAGTAACAGAGATGTGACCGACCGCCCAAGTGGCTAACGAGCCGATGAATGGTGAAGAGGATAAAAGTAAAAGTTAAGTTACAGTAGGTTAGGTTAGGTTAGATTAGATTAGATTAGGGCAGGTTGGTTAGATTTGGTTAGGTTAGTCAGAAAGATGGCCATCATTGCATAGTCTACCCACCACATATGCACATTACGCTGCTCTACCAATAGATATCGACAGTTCACATACGGCTGCTGTACCTGTACCCCGTGCCTTAATATTAATACAGTACCTCAAAGTTAGGTTAGGGTTGTTTGTTTTTTAGGTTAGGTTAAATGTTTGTTACACTGCCATAATTTTTTTCCATTTTGATGATAAAGCACCACCATGTGTAATGATGTCACAGCTCCACTGTTTACACCCAAGATGTTTCACCCACAGAGATGTTTCTGGGATGCTTTTGTTAGTTTACTTCATACACAGGAACAACTTACAGTACAAGCTACTTCTACCTTTTATGAGATATCGGAGATAAAATGAACAAACCTAACCTACTGTACTGTAGCAGTACTGTCCATTATTTGGTAAGGTTTTGGAAGTGTTCTTATGGATGAAACAAAATAATGTACAGTATCCTGCTTGTGAACAGGTCAAGGTGTTATAGCATGTAGACATGGAATAGTGTTCAGGGTAGAAAAGATTGTAAAAATAATATGATGACAATTGTTCCTCTGCCCCAAACTTTTTAGGCTCTTCTTGAGGTAAAAAAGCATATACCTTTTTCTTCTAAAGTTTATGGTTAACATGTGATAATCTCTTCTAGCATTACTGATCATTTAAACATGGAGTAATACATGTATATACTGTACTATACAGTAAATACTGTACTGTAGAAGCTTTGTAGATGATGTCACCATAGATTAACTGTTAATGTTGACAAGAGCTTTAGTTGAGTTCTTGGTGTACTGTACTGTATTGTACATTAAAATATAATTAGCCTCTTGTACTGAAGAGTATCGTCTGGCAGTAGCCAGATAAAAGATAAAAAATGGCGTCGCCACAGTGAAGGGGTTAACTGTCATCTCCTTGTTTTTATATTTTGACAGAATATTGGATAAGATGTTCTTCTTGGATTCAGTACTGCCTTAGTGAGGAACCAAACCTAACTGAACTCAACCAGTCATACCTGTAGTCCTTGCAAAGCCCAGGTATTAAATCTCTAGGAAGAAATCTTTCTGATGAAGGGAACATGTCAAAAACTTTATTTTCTTCATTTTTATTTCATAAGTGTTTTTTTGTTCAGTTTTCAAAAACATCTACAGGGATTAGCCCACCCGGGCACTGGTCGTTGACCCACATCTGGGCATGGGGGGCGAAAATGTATTAATAATACTGTAATATAATCATTCATAGTACAGTAACTAAAAATTAAATAATAAAAATACAAAATTACAAATAAAATAATAATGATAATAACAATAATAATAATAATACTGCAATAATAATAATAATAATAATAATAATAATAATAATAATAATAATAATAATAATAATAATAATAAAGAACCATAAAAAAATAAAAAATAAATAAAAAAATATCATAAGTGAGTAACAATTTATGTATGTTGTGTTGTCAAAGTAAGAGAGACAATTGAGACCCTGCAATAGTGTATAAATGAGCCAGGAAGTCAGATCATCAACCTGGGACTTGGTCACAATTTTTGTGAGCCATACGGCAGCAGAGTCTACCATAAGACAATACATTATGCTTCCAATATCCAATTACCTCTGTGTATTCTATCATTTGTATAGTGTAGACAAGCTACATGAGCAAGATTTAAAAAATATTTTGTCTACATTTCAGGACATGATCTCATCAGTATGCCTATGGATCATGGGCCTGCTGTTCGAGGAAAAATGCCCAAAACAGATGTTAAGTATTTTATTAGTGTATGGGTCAATGGCCTAGCAATATCCAACAACAACAATGTTTCAAAGTTCACACTTACATAAGAACATAAGAATGGAGGAAACTACAGTGGGCCTTTTGGCCAAAACGGCAGTCTCGTTTACACCCAACCCCTATCGCTCATATAGCCATCCATCCTATGTTTGAAGCTATCCAGCATATTCGAGTTAATGATGATGTTTGGTAACTTGTTCCACTCATCCACTATTTATTTCCAAACCAATGTTTACCTATTGCTATGAGTTTGCTCCTGGTTGGATAGTTTGAGTGCCTTTGTTATATCAACTTTGTTTAACCCTGACTTCCATTTATACACCTCGATCATATTGCCCCTCACTCTACATCTCGAGGTGTCTAAAGTCACCCATGATCTGGGGTAAATTCGGACAGCTGTGTGGGATGCAGACAACCATTACACTGCACTGTAAACTGCCACCAAGTCACACTAGAGCCTTCCTGGACATCTTGACTGTTTTAAGAAATTGTAAAAAATTTAAAATTAAAATAAAGAGGCATCTGTAGCTCTACCTAGAACAGCTAATTGAAACTATTATATAGCTTTGACATTATAAACATAATTAGTTAGTTTACTATTGTATTTCCACGCTAACCTGGTCCATAGGCCGCGCCCCTCTTCTATACTAATAGCTGATTGGTTCATAGAAAATTCAAAGTAAATGTGTTCACAATTGGTAAGAAGACCTGTTATTATCTAAAATAATGTTAAATATCTGGACTATCACAATACAAATGTACTAGTTGAGACTGTGTGTGAGAAGGACCTAGGTGTGTATGTTGACAATGAGCTGAAGTTCTCGGGCCATTGTGAGAAGAAGGTAAATCAGGCAAATAAATTATTGGGTCTTATAAGAAGGTCGTTCAGATATCTAGACGGTCCGTCTCGTGACGATCTTCAGGAGTGAAGTGCTTCATCTGGAGTACTGTCACCCCATCTGGTCCCCGAGATATGCTAGGGACTGTCAGTTGGTTGAAAATGTTCAAAGGAGGGCCACCAAACTGGTGCCTGCACTTGGCACCTCAGCTACCCTGAGATTGAGCCTGAACTTGCCTAGCTTATACTACAGACGGGCAAGGGGGACCTAGTTGAGGTGTATAAGCATCTCAGGGGCACTACTCAGTTGAGTGTCCTTACTTGAGCTGGCGGACGCCGCCCACAAGGCATCACAGCTCAAGATTGAAGAAGCCGCAAGTCCAGAAAACCGTGAGGGCAAACTTTTTTCGAGGAGGGTTGTAAACTCTTGGAACAATCTACCAGAGAGTGTTGTGACGGCACCAGTGTGAGCTCTTTCAAAGAAGACTTGACCAACACTGGAGCGGGTTCAGGTACATTCAGGAGCCAATGAACAGTGACAGACGTGACCGACGCCCGGCAGCTAGCGAGCCGATCTTTTGGTGAAGAATATAAATGAAAAGAGACGTGACCGCTTCAAGCGGCTAACAAGCCGATCAGTGGCGAAGAGGATAAAAGTAAAAGTAAATAATTTCAAGGCATTATCACTTCAAAGAGGATGTTAGAAAATTAAAAAAAAAATTATTATAAAAGGTCGATATAAATACCCGCTAATATATGTAGGAGGTAAAACACTGAGGGGAACCAATCAGCTATTTGTAGCTATAGATAAGGGCGGGCTTATGGGTCATGAGCATGGAAAGGGTATACTGTACCTGTAGTGTGTGGCTCTGGTTTGAGCATAATAATGAAGAAAAACAAAAAAATAAATGGACAATATGAATGAATACAGTACAGTACAGGATGTACTGTATATCACAATACTGTACATGAAGCATGCTCTTATGGATGTTGTACTTAAGTAGGTTGTGTCACACTTAATTTACCTTTTGCAAGTTCTTCACTGGCACACTCAAAAGAAAAAATCCAGCTTATACTGAAAACAATTTTCTATTACTGTGGATCCCTTTTGTAATTTTGAGTCATGGTGACATTTCGGTATTGCTTACTTATCTCCAAAATAGACAGAAAACAATACCTGTAATACCGTATGCTTTATACTGTACAATACAGTGCTGTACTGTATTACTGTACTGGGATTTAGGAGAAATATTTTGTCAATATTTATTTGTCGGAAATTATCTCAAATTTACATGCAATACATTTATATATATACAGTACATTAATGTTAAAGCACATATTTAAAAACAGATCATCCCCCCCCCTTTTTCAGTCTTCATGGATACATATTACAGCACCATAAATATTTTCACTTATGAAATCATGCTATACGGTATGCTATTGTATGTTTCTGACAAAGTTTTGCATTATTAGATTTTCCTTTTAGAAATTAATTTTATTCCTTCGTTAACCACTCGGCATTTATACATAGAATTGTACGATATATTTACCTGTACAAGGAAAAATATGTAATACCAGAGAAGTGTTTTGTTGCCAAGAGAACTTTGTGTGCTTACTTCATCTAGCTGCTATCTGACATTACTATTTCTTACTCAGATGATATCCGAAGTCACCCTACGTCCAGAGTCAGCCCAGATCACAGCTTAAGAGGTGGATGCCATCCAGTTAAAAGGAAAAAATTGCTTTCGGTCAGTCACCTATTGATACACCAACACAGGTTTCAGCTGTATTGCCACAAACTGCAAAAGGCAAACAAAATTGTGGTGAGATGTGCATCTATGAGGGGAGATTTTCACAAGATGAGTAACACTATGAGAGATATAGACATAAATCAGAGACACTTGTGGGACATAGACAGATAGGGAGAGAGAATTGTGAGGAAGGAATAGTCTCTCTCTCTCTCTCATATATATATATATATATATATATATATATATATATATATATATATATATATATATATATATATATATATATATATATATATATAAAAAAAAAATATATATATATATATATATATATATATATATATATATATATATATATATATATATATATATATATATATATATATCAGGTTTGTTGAGTTACCACTGTCTCGTTCATTTTCTTTTGTGGTCTTTCAGTGGTTGTTCTGCCATCAACCAGTTTGCCACACATCTTTGTGAGCCAATCTTGTTTTGCCTTCAACTAGTTTGCCATATGCCTTTGTGAGCCAATCTTGTTTTGCCTTCAACCAGTTTGCCATACATCTTTGTGAGCCAATCTTGTTCTGCCTTCAACCAGTTTGCCATACATCTTTGTCAACCAACCTTTCACCTGTAATATAGTAATGCAGTACCATCTCAGTGTGCTGTCAACTACTATACAGTATCTGAGTTAACACACACATCCTAACCCCACATATTCCCCCTTATATTTTTAATTCTTACTCCATGAATTCAACAGATTCCTAAATGTTTACCAAACTACCAACTTGAGGTATAACACCCCGGAACATCTGAGGGTATAATGCTTCTTATACAGGACTACAGAATCAAGCTCTACCACTGTCAGTCTTGTTATATAACTACAGTACCCTGAAAAACCAAAGTTATATTGCTTCCGCTCAATGCTGCTTTACGTGCATCCCAGTATGTGTAAACCTTAGTATGGTATAAAAAATTTGTACAAAATAAATGTGGATGTAAGAATCCAGTTTTCCAAATCTGACATAAACAAGGACAACCTGTACTGTAGATTGTAAGCTTCTCTCTACCACCCTTCATGTATAGCTATTTCATCAGCAAATCCTCTTCCTTTCCTAAAAGCTTTCTGTGAATGTTGTTTAAATACTTACAGCAATTTCTCATAATGTATCTTGATCTAATTGGCTAACTTGACCTGTTTCTACACCTTTATATAGATATTTATTTTATCAAAACAGTATCTTTTCACAGGAAGAGTCAAGAACAACAAGCTCTGGTCCTTCTCACACAACCTCTTCAAGTTTACCGTGGGTTATTCCCCCACCAACAAGTAAGTTATCTTCTCTTAGTGGTTTTATTGATTGTTGTGATGTTACTGATGTTTTCTCTCTATATGTGGACATTACTTAAATTTTATTTTTTGTAGATGTTACTAGTACTCAAACTTTCTTTTGTCGCTGTCACTTAAATTTTCTTTTTGTAGGTGTTACTCAAACTTTCTTTTTGTGGATGTTATTCAAACTTTTGTGGCTGTCACTTAAATTTTCTTTTTGTAGGTGTTACTCAAACTTTCTTTTTGTGGATATTACTCAAATTTTCTTTTTGTAGATGTTACTCAAACTCTCTTTTATGGACAGTACTGTGCATAAACTATATTTTGTAGATGATATTAGCTGGGTTTAAATGATTACCATAAGTGTTTTTCTTTGATATCACATGACTTAACCACATCAGATATTGTTCTCTGCACATTCTCCTGGTAATAACAGCTTCATTTACACTTGAACCTTTCTATGTGGCATGACACATTTTCTCAAGTCAAACGTGTTCTTCAGATATTGTGAATTACTGTATATCTCTTAACTTACAGTACAGTACGAGTAGTGCAAGGAATGGAAGAGGTTGTAACTAGTGATGAAGGTATAAAGTTTATGTTAAAGTAATATTAGACATCTAGTACTATATATAGATGATACTGCTTGTACTGAAGATAGTGAAGAGGCTTTACAAAATCTAGTTCACCAGATTAGTGCAAAAAGGTAAAGATTATCACCTTACAAGTTAATATTGTAAATACATACAGTAAATCCTAAGATAGAGGGTATGACAGGCAGCAGAGAACTTAATTAAGTGAAGAATTTTGTGTATCAGGGAAATAAATTAAATTTTTACGGTAGAATCACAATTATCCAGTATCCAAAATAAATAATGATGATAATAAAAATAAAATTCCTACAAAATCAGTAAGTAACGTAAGTATGATACTGCACGCAATGGGGATGAGCTGCCATATTTATTGCTATGATAAATAATAAAATCAATACATGGCATATCATAAAATGCATTCTGTACTCTGTACTGTAATAGCACATATTTTATGTACCAAAAATGGCTCCTTTCACACTCAAACCATCCTCTGGGCAACGCGATCTACTTCAGCCAGGCAGTCAACTGGCTGACTCTATGCTGTGTGTATACCATGACGTCACATCGGGATGGAGCGTGGCTACACAGCTATTGCCCACCACCTCCATGCACATACACATCCATGTTCTTCATTTACTTAGTTTTTAGTTTTATATTATATTTTATGTACAGTATTTATAATCCCATTGTTTATATAAAGTGGAATAAGTGTTAAAGAAGTCTGTTTTTCTGAGACGCCAATTTGCGAGGTCAGCCTGTAGCACTGTGCATTGTAGGATTTATTGGGGGATCTTAAGAGTGATTTTCAACTACCGGTAACTGTAAAACATTTTATCCGTAACCTCTCAATCCCCGTAGATGCCAGATAACTGGGATTCTACTGTATATGAGAAAAACAAAAAACAAGAATACTAAGTCAAGCAAAAAAACAAAGTAAATTTCATAAAAATATTTAAGACTTTCAATATTATTTAGAATTTGTGCACATTTTATTTTGTATTGTCTCATATAGAATATGTGGATCCACTGAATTGCAAGATGTGCGAGAAAAGATACAATACATCAGACCGTCGACCTCGTACCCTCCGCTGTGGTCACACCTTCTGCACACACTGCCTCACACCTACTGGTGAGAAAACATCATTTTCATGCTCTAATTGTTTAATCATGCTTAAAATAAAATCAGTCTCAAAAATCCCCATTAATTATAATATTGAGGAAATGGTGGAATTCTGTGATAATTTGTCACCTTGTAATAAAGTGGACAGAACATGTTCTATACACGAAAAGTGTCCCATTTTGTATGTTTGTCAAACACACAACCTTTTGCTCTGTTGTAATTGTAAACGGATAAACCATCCTGATTGGCAAGGGTGTAATGTTGTTAAATGTAGTGATGTATCATGTAGAGAAGCAAAGTGTCCGGAGACCTAATTTCTTTAAGTACGTCATTATGGGATTATTGTGTCTAATGGTTTGATAAACTTTGTTGTAATCTTAAGCAGTAGACTCAGTTTTTTTGGGGGGGCAATGTTCCTGAAAACCCTTTCATAATCAGATTTTTTTGTAAACCAGATCACATCTTCTCATCAAGTTATACAGGTATTGCAAAGGTTGAGATAGGTTCCTAGAAAAAAAAGAAATATTTCCTCTTAAACACCTTAAAATGCCACAAAAGATGTTTTTAATTGTAAATTTTTGGTACACGATGATTATAAACCAATAATAATACAGTACCTGTACACGGTACATGCAGTGCAGTAATAACTTCTGGATGAGATTTGAAACAAAGTGAATAGCATGAAGTGCTAAACAATCATCTCTAATAAATATATTACGTTAATATTATATTGATTCCTATTCTCCTATTGAAGATACATTCCCATGCTCAACCTCTGATGAGGTATTGCTTCATCCTAAATTGCTGCTACTTTGTTTATATGTCATCAACACTGCCATCAGTTAGCTGACACTACACTCTGGCTTTCACGTGTTGCCAGCAGTGTCACACCTCACAATTTTTGTTCACTTCCGTATTCCACATTTTTTTTTATAACTGTACACCTTCATTGCACAATTAGTATAAAAAATTTATGTACATCATGCCCTTAAAATTCGTGGGGGTTGGGTTCTAAAAATGGCCATGAATAGCCAAATCTGCAAATAACATTAACTGACCTTAGGACAATTATTTCTTTTGCCTGTATTGTATATATGTGTGTGCATGTGTAGACACACACACAAAACACATATGTGTACAAATAAATAATACTGGGAACATTCTCTCACACATAATCAGAAACAAGACAACAAAAATGTATTAAAATGTGAGTCTGCCCTCAAGTTAACTCCATGCTTTGTTATTAAAGTTATAACAAACTTGTTTTGGAGGTCTCCTATTCCGTTGTGTTGATTCTTTTCTCACCTTCTCGTGCATCTTCCTCTCCAATGAAGTCACCACCATCTTCCTTTCCATCCTTTTACTTCCAAGAACTGTTGATACTTGTTAATTTTGTTCCATGTGAGATCATCCTGAGCTGCTTCTTGTACCTTCCTGACTTCTTCCAACTCTTTTCAAATCCATGTACAAGTAAATGGAGTGGAGTGTCTCCAATTTAGTAAAAGCACAATTTTTTGGATGGTTAGGCTCCCTTCTCCCCTCTCTCACATATCTAGAATTTCTTCTTCAACTAAATCAGCTGCTCCTTTGATAGATAATTGGTGTTCTTCAGTGCGACAGTACATACTTGGAGGAAACACTAAATAACTGCCTGTGTGGTTGGAAGTTGTTCAGGTTACATCTCTTTCAGTGGTTGTCTTGTCAGCCAGATCTCAGTTGCCTTTCTTGGTATTATATACGGCAGAAAACTGTCTTGAGCTAACTTAATTTGAGTAAAAGTTGTAAACTCGTGGAATAACCTGCCAGAGAATGTTATGTTAGCACCAAGTGTGAGTGCCTTTAATTTCACACTTGACTAACACTGTTCAGGTACATTCAAGAACCTTTACTTGACTAGTACAGTATTGTACTTCCTAACAGCATTTAACCGAGAACTGATTGGCTAGTAAGGTGATACTTGATGGAAAGATAAAGTATATGAAATAATGAAATAAATTGGATCGTTTGTTATGTTTATCAATGTTTATCAATTAAGTAAAAAAGTTATGCCGTACCATTTATACGTGCCAACTTATCAGATACGGTACTGTTTTGTAAATTTAATTGTTTTTATTGATAAATAGTTTGGTTAGAGGTACAGTACAGTATTGAAAAATATCTCTGAAGTGGCTAGTTAATATTACAGTGCTGTAAATTAGAGGAGAATATACAGTCATAATTATGAATTTTTCTTTTATTATCAGTGTTATTGGAGTCATTCACTGCTCATCAAAGTTACCGATGGTGTCTAATTATTGCATTGTTAGTCTATCTAGGTAATTGTACAGTGTTACAACATTCACTCTTCCTTCCATCTGTCCATAAACTATTTGTACAACTTCACATTTTCAATTCAAAATAAAAATCACTTCTCAAAAGTTCCAGAAATGTTCTTTGTCTCTTAAAATTAATGTATGCAATCTAACATGACTGCTTTTACTTGCAAAATGAAAGAGAATATAGTAAAACACTGATAAATTGGACTTCAATGTATCGGAATTCACTTTATTTGGACTCTCCGGGGTGCTCTGGACTGCCCCTCTACGTACAGTACATCTTGTGTGAAGCTGTTAGGTCAGTTATGCTGAAACCTTGTTGAAATATTCTATGGATGCTGTCTTATTAGATTTTTGTCCAGTGTTAATGTTTGCCACATACAGTACACATTAAGGTGTGGTTGACCTCATGTTACTGTTGTGAACATTTGATGTCTTGTGAGTCTCACTCCCGACAACCAGTAAACTTTTTCCCAGCCCTGTTTAACTCTTGTGCTTGCTATAGTTATGCTACTTTTTTTTAATTAGTAATTGTTTTAAGCAGTAACTTTATAGTTCTTATCATAAAAAACAAAAACAGATGAGCATTAAACATTAGGATTCACAGGCAGTCTTTTGTCATATAAAATAAAAAATGCTAATTTGGGTTAGAAACTGATTCATGTTGGAGTTATATATTTGATAGTTGATATATCATTGTCAGAATTTTTTTGCAAAAGTGAATTTTGATTTCAAAGAGTTTTAATTCCAGTGTAATTTGTTTATAAAGGAGTCATTATGAGTGACCAATAAGAACCATGCAACTAAAGGTGCTCATTGTATCCTTCAAGAAGACACATAATTCAGTAGCTGTACAGTCCGAGCAGATAACACCCCATAATACAGTGGTTGGCTCAATGTCTTTTAAGGGTTTTAAGATCACCAAGTCAAATACTGTAGTAGGATTGTACTTTTGTTAGTTCAGTGGCTACAGTTCCTTCATTCTTCATCCACAAAAGGAGGTTTATAGTACTCCTACAGTCACCTCCTCTTGGTCAAAGTCTCCTTGAGATCTCGTGACTTGTGAACAGGTTTAAGATTTTTATTACATTTACCTGATAATTTAAGAAGGTGAAGAGTGTTCGGTTATCTTGTTAGTTTCATCACTTACAATAGATTCACACTACAAGTCTTCATATATTTTTACCCACATTAGTTATTGTTTACAAATGCTATACGTACTGTACCATACTTAAACTGTTTGGCTGCGGGATGGGCTCCCTAAAGCTACGGTCACACTAGAGTTTTCTGGGCAATAAATCCACGATAGCATTTCATCCACAGGCAATAATTCAATGGTACGATCCGCACACTGGTCACACTGGCGAAAGGAACCATCGGCCAGGCGCCCAGCTCATGCGGCGAGTTTGAGCTCAATTGGAGAGCAAGATGGTTCAGTCTATGTTTCTATGGCAGCATTAACCGCATTTAAGACCCTCTGTCCCAAGGAATACTAGCAGTATCCATCACGGAAATTTGGTGTGCATTTGTAGCATTCAAGTGATGTTTTTTACAAAAGTGACGCAAGTACTCTAAGAGTCAAATGAAATTTCCGTCATGCTGTATTCTTTTTATTATTTTTTTTATTTAGTATGACATTTTTGTTCATGTTCTGTTATTGAAATACATTTGTTATATTTGTGTACATTTTATCATTAATAAGAAAAAATAAGAACGGTGTAAATTTTATTAATACAATAGACTCTCTACAGCAAATTTCAACCCACTGTACTGTGGATTTTCAGACGCTCCGTATCATCCCACTTTCGACAACAAATAAGTTGTCCCTGTAGAGACACCTTGATGAGTTTTTTTAAAAATCAACACTATGGTGGACTTATTCTGGGTAGAAACACTAGTGTGACCGCAGCTTAAGCTGAATGAAATCGTTTGACACTAGCCAGAATGAAATGATAAAGTGCAAGAATCACATTTTTTTTTAGCAACATAGTAACTGAAATTACTATGATTTAGAGAGGTGTTAAGCTGTTGGCTTATTTAATGGTTAAGCCATCAAAGTGAACAAGCCTATAAGACAATTGTACTTTGTTCTCACTTATAACATAAGTTGTGCATGTAGTGAAAGATTGTAACAGTTAAGAATGTATGCCTGCTGCCAGTTTCTTCAATACTGTTGTTAGTACAAGTCACTCTTGTACCTCTACTTCCAACTCAAGAAGAAGTCAATAAGTATCAAAACTGTCGTGTTGATCCATCTTTTAATATGGGGGTGGCATGTTATTGTGAATCTTTCCTAGTGCCATGACAATAAAATGTAAGAGCACCCATTGTGGTGAGGTTCTCTATTTTGGATCTTGTTCAGTCTCACCAGTGAGTAGTGTGTGGTTCCACCTGTGTGCTTTTAAGTTGTGTTGCTAAATTACAACTTTTTTTTAACCCTCTGAGTGTTATGAATGACATTAAGGATTTTATTCTGGTTAATGCCAAGCAATAAGGGGGTTAAGGCTATCTCGATTAATAGTGAAATAGCCTGCACCATGTAGTTACTGAGTTGAGCATTGATCCACTCTTAGGTTTAAATCTTAGGTATAACATAAGTTGTAGAATGAACTACAGTGCAGGTATAGTCCCTCAAATCTGGGACTCTTGGTACCAAGACCAGACTGGTTTGGAGGATGTTTTGCTCCCATATACTCTTAATTGAACCGTGTTTTACTTCTTAAATAACAAAATAAAGAAAACCACATTGTATACTTTAGATAGAAAAAAATACTTTTAATATTGTTTACGGGATTGATTACATTCCAACTCCCAGAAGCTTTGGTGAACGGAAAACAAATCACACTTTTGGCTAGGAAAAAGAGACCTCATTTTTTGTGAATACCATTAACAAGTGAAGTAATAAAACCAAAATAATTTTGGTAGTTGGGTTAGGTTTTGAATGTTTTCTTTGGTCATTAGGCTAGGTTAAGAAAGGATAGGTTAGATTTTAAATGTTTTCTATGGTAATTAAAACTAAACTATCCAAAAGTAATGATTTTTTGACGTGTTCAAAAATGAAAACTAAACTAAACTAAATTGATTTTTCCCTACGTTTGAAGCTTCACCTGCTTAATTTAATAATATTTCAAACCTACATTTTATATATATATATATATATATATATATATATATATATATATATATATATATATATATATATATATATATATATATATATATATATATATATATATATATATATAAAATAATAGTATTTTTTTTCACATAGATATTAAAATCAATATTGGGTAAAATAAACCAAATATTTGAGGTAACTTAACCATGATGCTGCCTGCTCTCACTTGGCCCATGTTTAACAAGCAGGATCTGGCATAGGTCACCTTCAGTTTTTAGTTTAAATTGACCAATATTAATTTTAAATGCTATGTGAAAACAATGATAATATCTTATTGGTACAAATAAATGCATATAAAGATAATCAGGGTATAGAGCTATTTATTTAATCTACAATAACTATTAATTAACTTTATTCTTCTTATAAAGGTCTCCTGACTCAGAAGCTGCTGGCATATAAATTAACTCACTACAGTACAGTACAGTATTGGGCAACTCTTAACTTCTATGCCGACTAGATTTAATATTTTCTTTATTTTAGTACAGTACAGTACAGTACAGTACAGTCTGTATACAATGAGGTTATCTTCATTTTGTTACTTAAGAAGTAAAAAAAAAATTCAACTGAGTTTGTGACCAGTAAATATATATATATATATTTTTAATACTGTATCTGATTTTGAAGGTCTGTACTTGTACATCTAAATATATATATAAAGCAATGAAAACCATTATAGAGTGAAACCTCTTTATAACTGACGTCTCTCTCCATATAACACATTAGATAGAGGTTCATATATAACAGATTCTCAATAAAACCGACTTTCATATACAGTACTCCGTTAAATAGAGGTTTTACTGTACTTGTATATAACATTTTATGTGCACTGCTGTTACCTCAGATTGATATATATCTTGAAATATGCCATGTAGTGCCACTAAACTACCAAATAAAAGTGCTTTAATAAATGTTTGTACAGTATTTTATATGCCTTTCATTGTGCAGTATACATAGCTGGAGTTAACAACGCCAGTATGTGTTAGTCAGTGATGTGACGACACTGAGTGTGAACTGTTTCAAGACCAGACTTGACCAACACTGGAGCAGGTTCAGAAACATTCAGGAGCCAGTTCATGCCCAGTACTTGCCAACAGTGAGTAACAGAGACGTGACCGACCGCCCAAGTGGCTAACGAGCTGATCAGTGGCAAAGAGGATAAAGGTAAAAAGTGAAAGTGAGTAAGGATGGCCATGGGCATCCACAGAATTTTTTACAGGAAGGGGTGCAAGAAAGCAAGGCAAGATCTAACATATCAGTTTATTAAAAAAGTTTAATCATGTATCACCAAATTATTATGGTAATAACTAAAATGCAGTTTTCTTTTGGGAGTATTGATGATGTATCCACATTTCAAAGTTGGACTGTGACTCCTCAGCAAAATTATTGATGTTGTTTATAACATTAAACTGTTATTTTTTCCTACACTCAGCAACCACTGGATCTGTTCTCAGGTTTCCCCCACAACTTGGTTTTACAAGTGACATCCTTGGTTTACATTAACTCACTGTACCAGATTTTTGAAGCATACTTATATCAATATTTTCCCTGGCAATAGACGTAAATAAACAACTATTATACTGTACAGTATATATATCCCCAACTGTAACGAGCTCAAAGCATTCCACCATATTTGTTTGCTCTTATTTTTTTATTTATGAATAATAATATTAACGAATATTATAGTGTTTATAATTGTTACGTATTGTACAGTACTAGAAAAATCGTGTAGTTATCCAAATATCATACCAGTTACCAAAAAAACACAACAATTAGTTATCTAATCAAACCTAACCTAACCAAACCTAATCTAGCCTAACCTTATCTTACCTACCTAACCTTAACTACCTAACCTAACATAACGTACCCTAATCTAACATAACCAAACCAATATACTATTGTACAAGGGTTCCTAATAATCCAGAAATTCATTTATTCTTTTTTTTTTTTTTGCTAATACGGTTAATTTGTAACGTAAAATTCGTTTTGCAAAAATTTACTAAAGTTCCATTGTGATTTTTTTTTTATTATTAAAATTTCAATAGCTAATGTTATTTTTTTAATATAACTCGGTCCTGAATTAATTACATGAGAATTATTCTATACACAGTTAATAATAATATTATTATTATTATCATCACCATCATCATTATTACTGCCGCCAACCAAATCTCGAGTATTTTATCGTTCGAATTAATAGTTCAGATAATTCTAAGACACTTTTCTTTCGCAAATGACCTATATTATTTTTATTGTTATTCATGTAATTAAATTGATACTCGGATGTTCTCTTTAATACTAACTCATTCAAAGTCGCTTTAAACTCATTCAAAGTCTCTTTAAACTCATTCAAAGTCGCTTTAAACTCATTCAAAGTCGTTTAAGTCCCGCATTTAATTTCATTCAAGAAATTTTAGTTTTCTCTGTTGCAATAAAAGAAAAATGGAACTTTTACCGGGGGGATTATTTTACTTTTTATTACGGTTGTGAGCTATAGCAGTTATTGTACTTTAATGCACTGATTAATTTGATTCTCTTCGCCACTGATCGGTCTGTTAAGCGCTTTAGTTATATTTGTAGTTCATACTTATAGTACAGTATATTTATATTGTACATGTGATTAATTGCCAATGTAAAATCAATCGAAATCGTGTCTTTAAAAACTTCTTGTGCATCATATTAAGGACTTACCAGCCTTAAGTATCATTGTTAGCGAGGCAACACTGGAGCAGGTTCAGGTACATCAAGTCTATGCCAACAGAGACATGACCGAGACGATGAGTGGTAAAAAGGAAAAAGTTATTCATATCATAGTTACCAGATTATGCCGCAGGTACAGAAATTGGCCACTGTTTTCGGCCTTTCTAAAGTAAATTTTGAATTGGGCTGACTTTAATATAAGACAGAATATACAGGTAAGTAAGGAAACTTGGTGACAAAAAGGGAATTTTTCGGGGATGGATCAGGGAAATGTGACCAAGGAGACCTGGCAACACTGTATACAAGACGGTAACGGCCGTTGGGGAGTTAATGAACAACAGTAACTTTATTTACAAGTCTTAACCACGGTGGATTTAACAGTTTCAATTCTGACAACTAAAGGTATGTTTGTAACTCATTCCAAATTGTTATTTTAATTGGCTGTAAATCAGTTTAGTGTGTGCTGTATTGAAGCGTCTTTGCCAGTGTACGAAATAGAAGTTAAAGCTCTGTATTCCCGGTGGGTTTTATTGTGTTATGAACGAATTTGGAATCTTTTTTGTTTGGGGGCTAGAAGCGGATTTTAATCGGTACACTAGTACAGTTTTCTCCACCATCGTTACTGGATAGTGGATCATTGCTGTGGAGCAAACTTGGAGGAATAAATGGAGAAACTTAGGTAGGTTAGGTTAGGTTAGATTTTGGGAATCAGTGTAAAAAACTGTACTAGTTTACCGATTTTCATTAAAATCCGCTGCTATCCCCCAAACGAAATAGATCCCGAATTTTATCTTTATTTCTGGTGCAAATCAATAGTGAACCCCCCTTTCCATCTCAGAATCTAGAGATTTGCTGTAAAACTTAGGTAAAAAATGTTGAAAACACATGGAAAACCATTGGAAATACAGTTTTGACTCTAACCTAACCAGGAAGCTCTACAGTCGTTCGATGTTCTGGTTGTGTACTGTCACATACTGTACAAACATAAATAAGATGTTAAATATCTCTCTTAAACCTAATTTGAGCAAGAAATGCTATTGAACAAAAGTGTCGTAGAATTGTCAAATTTCTGATTGCAACTGTAAAATTCTGAGATTCGTTTAGTGGCAACAAGTGAAATAATACCATAGTAACATGATTGTTTTTTACATTGTTACATTGGTTGAGGTGATAGATGTACAGTATTTCAATCCAAAATGAGTAGGCAGTAATAGTGACTAACATAACAGGTATTCATCAAAACTGTTATTACTGTAATTCATTGGTAAAAGTATAATTCATAGAAAATATCTGGCTACAAGTTCTGGTATAGTGTCCTGTTGTCATATTGACAACTGTGGATGGATAGGCTGTACAGGTGCAGGCCATAACTGGGTGGATAGTGACTGTAAGAGAGGTGCATGCCATAACTGGGTGGGTGGATAGATTGATATCATTTTCTATATTTTAAGGGTCAAATTCCAACACAGTTTTTCCTATTTTCTCCCCACCAAACTCTGCTGGTACTCCTGAATTTGTTACCTTCAACAAAGATGGAATTCAATAGCGGAAGGTACCTGTTCGTAACGCCAGCGGGAAAACCCATGCAGTTCTCAATGCGCTCCTGCAAGGAGCATTATGAACTGAACGAACTGATCCCGGTAAGTTGCAGTACAGTATATACCTGTTGTAATGAATATATTTCTTAACTCAATTACGAAGCTTTGGTATATAAAAAATTGGAAGTTAGGAAAAACAATTGCAGTGCTTTGATTTACGAATGAATACCCAAAATTTAAAAGGAAAAAAAAATTATATATTTTTTTAATTTTCTAAGTAATAATATGTTACAAGAATTCTCTCACTTTTTATTTATTTTTTAATTTACTGTATTTATTTATTTATTTGTTCCTACCAGAACTGAATGCTTACTTATTTCATTATTCTCTAACACTGCAACCACAATGATATTAAGTCTATAAATCAGTCGACAGTCTCCTTCAAATACCATATAGTGTACTGTAACTTTTCAAACTCACAGAAGACAAGTAGATCGGTGCTACTAGAGCGTGTTGTCAAGATAGGTGAGGTCAGTTTAGACTAAAGATTTCTTTGTAGACTGCATGCTATAGTAGCACCAGTAGACCTTCCTCCACCAGGCACACAGTCACTCAGCGGTTGTCTGATTGTTCAGTTTCTCCTTATTTACTCACATATAAAACAGTACAGTAAAAAAAGGAAATTTTTCTGTGTTCTTAAATTTCATATACAATATGCTAATTAGCTATGTACTGTACAATAAAGGTATAGAGTTGTAAGAGAAAGTGTTGATTAATTATTGGCTTATGATTATTGTGTACAACAATTTTTGTTTATTAAAAACATGTTATGTGGCTTCTTTTTTCATGGGAATGTACAGTACAGTACTGTATCTCAGCCTTTATAATGGGCATCTATGGGAAAGTGTACTTTGATTTATGAAAGGTTTTAAAGGAGCAGAATCCTTTCAAAACTGGGAATAATTGTACAGTACTGTACTAGAAGGGGAAATCCAGGAGATGGCTAATACCAGAAGGGGTTGTTCAATTCCTTTAATATTTTCCACAGGTATTTTTATCATTATAGAAGGTATTTTAAAAGAGACCACATTTACTAAAACCTAATAGAACCTGACCTAACCAACCAAAGAAACCTACCTAACTTCCTAGCCCCTCTGCCCTCTGAACCCCCACCATATTAAACAGAAAGTACTTACTTTGATATCTGGTACCAATGAAAGTAACTTTCTTGAAGCAAAGTGGTGTAATTGTATGTTTTTTGTGGACTGAGTGGGTTGGTTGTAAACAAACAGTGTAGACGACAACACGAGCTGACTCGGCAGATTTTACAGGGGAGTATATTTGGTAAATAATTAAATTCTTCACATACAAAGCATGTACAGACATCATTTTAGTGTCATATGATCAGATGTACACTGTGTTTTGCAATACAATTTTCCTCCTCCTTCATGCCCTGACCACTACAAGTGATTTATGTTCGTAGATAAAAAAAAAATACTGATAATTAAAATAAAAGGTTGTCTCTTTTTTTAAAATACTATAACAATCGCATCTGTGGAAAAAAATTAACAAAATCGAATAACTCCTTTTGGTGTTATCCATCTCCTTCAGTATTACCCTAGAAGGGAAGGAGAATGAACTCTGTAAGGATTGCAAACTTAACAACTAAACTCTTATGGAACTGGAGAATTGCCACTAAATGCTTGTAATTTTCAAAGATACAATAACTCATTTGACACTGTGTTATCCTCGCAGTTCTATTACGTATATGTAATATACAGTATTATAAGATAAGTGTTTACTTCATATCTATTTTGAATTTTATTGTAAGTGATGAATTCCCTATGTCTGGTTATGTAAAATCACTTAATCAGTCAATTTATTCTTCAGAAATGGGGGGGACACTTTTCCTCTGATAGAGGGCCATACACAATTCGTTTCTGGCCCTCAGGGGAGACATGCCCTGAAAAATATGGGGAATATTATTCTCCTAAATACATAAACGATTGTATTGAGAGCAAGACTATTCTGCCCCTCAAAAGTTATAGGTAAGAGCTTTAAGTTTTTTATACCTACAGTTTTGTGGAATACCCAGTACAGTACAGTACAGTACACTATACAGTACAGGATTATGAAGTCTATTACAGTACTTACTTCCCACTTAATATCTTCAGTTTTCTTGATCTGCTTTTTATATTTTTGGTTATGTAACTAAGTACGACAGTTCAACTCGTGCTTTGTTACCGTCACGATTTTCCATGATATAAACTAAATGACTATTTTATATTTAGCTTAACATACATATAAAAAGGTGGCATTTCATTCTCCAGGTGACCTATTAATTATGGCATTACCAATTGGCCCTCACCCATACTCCATTGGAATCCATGGTAATTTGTTTTATTCCTTTTCTCTCCAGGGTTACCAAAAAGTCTAGCTATGTTGAACCTGTAGAAGTGATGGAGGTTCTCTTTCAACAAAAATGTTGGCAGGATTTACAACCCCTGCCCATCCGGTATGTGCTGATATAAATATAATGTATACATTTTATTCTTCTTCATCTGGGATTTTGTTTAAAGTGATCATGTTTAGGTGGTGTAATTCATCAGTGAACCATATACCAAAAGTTCTGTATTATATATCTGACTTTGAATAGCAACATTCATATCATCCAGGAATACTTTCTCCTCTGGTAATTGAGACATGAGGGTATGGCTGGAAACAGTTACTTTATAGTATTGTCACTGCTTAAAGGAATATTATAGCATGACTGTCATGATAAGATATTGATGTCTTATAATTATGTAATTTGATCAGAAAGAGAAATTTGAGGATTAATCTCTTGTTTATTATTCTATCCCAAGTAATACAGAATGAATAACAGGGAGCCAGAATCAGGGATAAAATACACACTTGTCCTTCCTTTATTAATTCTTACTGCTGTAATAATTTTGTGGTTACTGTTATGTGTAAATTTCAGGGATAGGTCGCCGGACTCCCCGGATGAGTTTGCACAGTTTGATAAACCATCTAGACCCGAAAAAAAAAAGAGACCAAGGTAGGTTGCCTTGTTATTCTTATTCTTCCTTTTTTTTATCTCCACTATCAATGCCTACTTTTAATTCTTTATTTTCATTTTCCCTCCTTCAGTTCTTCCCCAACCTTCATCTCTACTATCACCTACTTTTCCTCTTCCTTCCCTTCCCCAGTGTGTTTGTATGTGTGTGTGTGTGTGTAGAACTTATGTATTTAGTTTTAGATATTTTTTATAAGAATGTTGAGAAATAATATAATAGTATAAATATTCCATTTTCCAGGGGCCGTCCGTACTCAGACAAAGAGAAGTGGAGCATAATTGAGTACATAATGAACAAGCACTGCTACAACCAATGTAAGGGCAGAAAAATGTGGCAGCAGATGGTGGAAGCCAAGGTAAGTTCAAAGTAAACCAAAGAACTTATCCCTACCCAGTCTGCTCGTACTGTAATTTTAACTTTTCGACTTTACCTAACCTAACCCACTTCTATAGGACACGAGAATATAAAAACTAAATTGAAAGATTTATCACGTTAATTGATTGTTAGTTTCTGTTGTGGTAAGTGGTTGTCTTTGTATGTACAAAATAGAATTGGAACATTTCACCCACTTTGCATCACTTAAATAAAATGTTCATTGTAATCTAGCAGGGCCAAGGTGCTAACTTATTCTTAGGTGACATTATCTCCTTTCAGGTGTTTTGGGAAAGTAATTCCTCACTGCTGATGGTCATTGCTGCATATATCAGCTAATCTGTCAACAAGCACATCTACAGCATAAATGGATAGCATACAAAACTAGAGGATTCATTCTTAGTATATCAGTAAATTTTATTACTGTACTATAATGTACAGTACTATAAGATCCTTCTATACATTCTGTTCCTGCCCTTCAATCTTTCCCTTCTCCCTTTACCCCTTCAACTAATAATTGGTTTCAAGACATTGTAGATATACCTATGATAGTGTGCCTACTCTCTCCTCATCTCCCCATTCTTACTTCTCCAGACTTTAAGTTATTTTGTCTTAACACATGTTTCCACCTGAATTGCAGATCTGCCCAGGACGAACCTGGCAGTCCCTAAAAGAACAGTACGTGAAACATATTATTCGTGACATCGACTCTTATAAAGTTGATGAGGATATCAAGACAAGGATACTGTTTGTGTAAGTACAGAGCAGTACATTGTGTTAACAGTACTGTACATGGGGAGGCAAAATGGGACACAGTTTTCACAATGATTGCTAACTGTTCATCAGTGAAGTAAGGTAGACCTATGGCTTTGAACTTAATTCTATAAGCTTCATTAATGTACTTTTGACAAAATTTTTGATGGAATTATTCTCTGTACTACGTACTTGAACTTTTGGCCTTTTAATTCAAGGTAATTTCACAAACTGTTATATCTTTTCTACCTCATACAATTATACAGTATTGACTTGTGTTGAGATTTATACTTTGAGGTCAAACTTCCTCAACATTCCGTATAAAGGCCCATTATTAACTTTATTGTACTACTCCTGTACATCTTGTTTAGTAAAGGCAACTACTGTATTGGTGTGTTGGTGATTAATCAGACAATAATAAGCCCTTGCCCGACTTAGCATAAGCTAACATGTATCCCCCAGTATACATACGGACCAGGTACTGTATACCCCCAAAAAATTTAATCCGTTATGATTCCCTTTATACAGGGTGTTCAGGGAAACTTGTGCCAAGCTTCATTAGGTGTTTATGGCTTATTATAGACTAAAATATTTCCATGAAGAAAATTCCAAATCTCAATCGTTAAGAAGTTATCACTTTGCTATTTAACACACTCCACCAGCCTTTGGTAATGGACTCGTCCCTTCCCGTTAATCTCCCGTGGGTAGTTATGCATATTAAGCATTGAAGTCTTCCATATTGCTATAAGATAGGGCATATGATAGGTAGACATGTGAATTTGCCTCACTCAGGCATGCTGACACATCTCCACGATCCAGACACACATACATCTACAGATGGCCCTCGATATATAAATGGGTTAGGTTAAAAAAAACAAAAACATTTGTGAGGTGATTTTTCGTATTTTGAATAGAAGAACACAAAATCAGTCACAAACAAGAAAAAATCTTCGTAACTAATGATAAATCGTACACAACTTCTGTAATTTACTACCAAACATTAAAACCATTAATAAAATACTGTCTAGATGAAACTAGAAAAGCGAAAACAAATTTTAACACAGCTGCCAGTGGCGCCATTTGCTTAGACGCTGGCTGCTACATGCATGGTTGCCCTCAAGCATCGCCATAGCAATGCAGCCCAACCACCTCTGCCGACCCTTAGCAATGTTTCCCCTCCTGCTTTCTCACACAAAGAAATGTTTATTCCTTTTATGTTTCTGACCTTATGATAATTATTATTATTATTATTAATATTTTTTTTTTTTTTTGCACATTCTGTATGTAGGATTGTGTGTGCATATAACTTAATGAAAATATTATGAAAAAGTTATATTTATACAGGGTATACTAAAGTTTACAAGTTGAAAAATAAACATAATTCCATCTCAGGCTGGTAGGGAGAACACTAATGGGGATGTGGCCACCCCAGTTGACTCTCGGGGGCATGCAATTTGAATTTTTGTCAGGACCCAAATTTGTATAAGCAGTTGAAGCTTCCGTAACACGAAAAAGAGATGGTAATTTAAGAAATTCATATAAGCGAATTTCTTATCTCAAGAGATACCTGTAAACGAGCTTTAAAGGACTTGGTACAAATATGTGTGTGTATGTAAGGTTTTCTCTCCAAAGTGAGTGTGTTGTGTGTGTGTATGTGTGGTCAGGTTATGGAGCTGTGTGTGTGCCCTTCCTGAGTGGGTGATAACTACACATTTGCATAATCCTGTCGTAAGCATGCACACAGTCACTCATAAACATTTCTGTCCTTTATGTGCTATTTTCCAGAATAAATAATTTAGTGTGTTTAACTCTTAATTCTGGTTTGAAAAAAAGAAACCTCCCTGTAATTGTTTCTGTTTATTTTTAAAGCTGTAACAGATGTAGTGTATAAATGACAAATTAAATAAGTTTGTTTGTTATTTGATAATTCAGCTTTGGGGGCGAGGCCAATAAAACACAGGAGATGAAAGAGGAGGAAGACAGAGGAGAATGCATCAGGTGTGGTCAGCCCCATGATGACAATGAAGTGTGTGGCACCTTAGAGGTAAGCTATTGACTAGTAATTGAATTTATAATGTCAATCAGGGTTCAACTCCTCCTTATACTCTTTCTTACTCCTTACAATGATAATAGAAATAAACATTAGTACATGATATTAGGAGAGAGTAATTTGTGACCTATAGTTTACTGTCGCCCTCTCCCTCATTTACACATTTAAAAAGTGACCCATGAAGTTTTATTCCCCTTCCATTATGCCTTAGGGAAACCATAAGGCAGTTTTCTTTATAATTTTTGGTGTTTAAATCTTGACTGTTTTTATTCACTTTATAAATCATAGCATTTATATCATGACTGCTGTTTCTCCGTATGTCTTTAGTGTGTTTTGGTCATCCCGTTTAGTATTAATGAGAAGAATTATTGACTTACCCTTACTGTGAGGTAAACTAGATATGTAGGTAAGTAGGATGCAGGAAATAATAATAAGAAATTAAATGTAGCTGTGGAAATGAAAAAAAAAAAATGGACAGATGCATAGAGTTTGCTGAGGTGGTATGGACATTTCTTGATAACAGGGAGAAAAAGATTGGTAATGAGAGTGTGTAGTTCATAGGTAGGAGGGGATGGAATTATGGGGTGAAGGAAACACAAGAGGTAAGGGATATGAGCATCTAGAGAGCAGGAGGAGGACATAACTGGTAGGAGAGTTTGGTATATAACAGTTAAAGAGTACAGTATATGGATGGAAGGTGAGTGAATGTTTGTTTTCTCTCTTGATTCTGTCCTTTCTGCATTATCTTATATAATAATGGGAAAAAATCTTATTAGCATATAAAGAAACTTAAGTAATGTAAATTAACTAGTACTTTTTTTTTCTTGGGTATCACTCAGTTGCTGCCTGCTGACACCTCATTGTCCCCCTCCACCACAAGGTATCCCACCACCCCCAGGTACTCCACCACCCCCCGATCCCACAGCCCCTCCTCTAATGCTGTAACATCCCCCGCCACCTCCACCCAGCCAGGTACTACCAGGTCCCCTTCAAGTGCTGTAAAGTTAAAGTAAGTATGTCCAAAAAAAATTTGTTTTTTAAGAACTAAATGAGCCATGGGCCAAATTGTTTGATTTCAATCATATCTGGGCTGTTTGTTCAGTAAGAGAAAAATTGTACCCAATAAATTATTCTCATAAAGAATTTCATCACTATTAATGTCTGTTAGTTTTATTAGATTGGCAGTGTCTCATTTAGTAAGTTTTCTTGCATTAACTAATTTTGTTTGATAGATTTTTTATATATACTGTATAGCCTATGTGCCTGGCTCGGGGTTTACATGTATACTCAAACAAGTCTATTAATTGAAAATGTAGAGTTTTCTGGACCCCTGACGTTGTTGACTGCAACTAATTAGTTGACCTTCCTGTCACATCCTTATCCCAAAATGTAGAGGGATCTGGGAGACAAAAGTTACCACGAAAGACCTTTCGGTGTTGTGTGTCTCCTTAGTCCAAGATCCATAGAGGGACCTGGGGGCTTCCTTCCTCCCATTTCCAACTGGTGTGAGGTATTTGAGTTGCCTAAGACAAGTGGTAACTTTTGCATCCCAGGCTACACTTTAATATGGGTTGTTATAGGATGGTCAGCTAATTTGCAAACTTGTGCTACAAGTCCTGGGAACACTAGATGTAAATTTACGAGTGGATAAACATAGGGCTGTAGGTACAATTTTCAGCTGAAATGGCAGGCTTGAGTTCCTCCTAGTACTGTACCTAAGTTCTTCATACTGTATTCAGAAAAAAATGATTAAGCCACTAATTGTACTTGAGAATTGTATGAAACTTTGATTTTTTTTTTTTTGTAACTAGATCAAATTTAACAGTTTATGTGATTTATTTGTTTGTTTTAATGTACTTTTCAGTTTTAAACTGTGAAGTCATAAATGGACAGAAATTTACCGTTGGTTGCTTAAAAATTAGTTTTTTATGGCCTGTATATCCTCCACAGGCGTTCTCCATACACAGTCAAAGAGGATATGAAGATTTTACAATATATAAATGATAACGAAGCCTTCAGTGAAGTAAAAGGCAGGGATTTTTGGCAGAGAATGGAGAAGGATGATATTGTACAAAGTGAGTCATTAAAACCTTTTAATTTGCCTTCACAAAAAGTCAAAGTTATGCAGTCTTTATTACCATTAGCATTAATATCATTCTATGTCTTAAGCTTTATTTCAGTAATGAAACAACCTCGCTTGAGGATGTGCATCATCTTCTTATAAGTCAGCTCCCAGAAAATACTTTCACTTTTAATTATTTTGGGGAATATACAGGTCATGTTTTTTTTTTAATATTTATGATTTACATTTTTTTTCCAGCCAGAACTTGGCAGAGCTTGAAAGAGAGGTTCAGGATGAGAATCCTGCCTAACATTAAAAGGTTTAACCTTCCAGAAGATTTACTGGGGAAATTCAAGGTACTGTACAGTCTCTCAACAACTTTATATGACATTAAAACTGTTTTTTATATAATTAAAGGACAATAGGTATTTCATTATAATTAAAATCTAATTTGTAATCTCCTTATTTCAGTAATGAGCAACACTTGCCATTATGTGCCTGTCACCACCGAGTCCAAGGAAGAGGCGGATGATGATAAAAATACACTGTAGTAAGAAAGATAGTAGCCACTTAGGGTTTTATCATATTGTTTATTTCAGGAGGTATCCATGTGGTAATTTAGCATACAGTTTTACTTCTTTTTTTTATTGTGTTTTATCAATACCAATTTTATCTAATATAATGAAGAAAAATTCACACCCCTACAAATAAAAAATTTGTCATGCCTCATCCCAAATCTGACCTTTATTATACCTAATTGTATTAATGACATACTGTAAATAATTAATTATCGAAGTAATTTGGAATTTTGCATTGTGAGATAGGTAGCTAGAGATAGAGCTATGATGTCGAATCTCAGGTCGGAGGTGTGTCAGATCAACTAGACTCGGAGGGAATGGTACATCAAGGTAGATCACCTACTATTGCCTGGCTCCATTGTGAATGAGAGACAAACCCTGCTGGCTCCAGAGGACAGAAATACTCCCTAGTTAAGTCTTAACCTTTATGTGTTATTAGGTGGGGGATTTAAGTACAGTACTGTATTGCACTGAGTATATATGAGTACAGAAAGTTGTTTGTAGAATGTACGTGAACTCAGACTGGGTTAAGGTGCTTATGTAAGCCATGTGTGTGGTTATAGCATTACTTGAAGGTGTTAGGGGTGTTAATTGAAGTGCTTCTTTTCCCAACTATAAAGTAGACCAAGTTTTTTCTAGTTCTGCGGGTGTTAAAATACTGTAGTGGGTAATAATCATTGAGGGGACTTTATTGAGGTTTTATTTTATATATGTAATGAATGATTTAAGATTTTCAAAGGTAATAATACCTCCTTTAATAAATGATAATTATAATATGTGTATCACCCTTCATTTCTCAAACATAATTTGAATACCTGAAAATACAAATTTTTAAGTGAACTGTTTGTTCCTTAATGTTCTCACAACGGTCACTTGTGGTAAGTCTGTACTTTTGACAATTCCTCTTTGTGGGAGAAGTACGATGTCATTGGCAAGAGCAGCAACTGGTGCCTGGGCTTGGCTGGCCGACTCGGGTAATACCATCATGATGTCCACAACACTGAGGAACTGTGTGTACCTGGTGTTAGGTCATGATGAAGCCATGACCATTTGTCATCAAAACTGACTGCATTATTTTACAGTTAAATTGGCAATTTCCAGAAATACTTTGCCTATTGTAACATAACTACAGTTTAAAGAAGTCCTCCCATGTAAAAGTTACAGTTTCTTTTATTGCAACAAAGAAATTTGACAGTTTCATGAATGAGTTTAAATGTGAGACTTATATGACTTTGCATGAGATTAAATGCAGGAATTAAATGATTGAGGAAGTTTAACGGTGTTACCATAGTATTAAAGAGAACAACCGAGTATCACTTTAATTAAATGATTAATAATAATAGTATAGGTCCTTTGCGAGGCAAACACCATAGAAAAAAAGTGTCTTAAAAATGTCTGAACTATTGATTGCAAAGTTAATATTCTAGAGATTCGGTTGGTAATAATAATAAAAATATGTATTGAATAATTAATTGGTATGTAATAAATTCAGGACAGTTATATTGAAGAAATTACCCTCAGCTATAGAAATTTTAATTAGTTCACATAATGGAACTAAGAAGTCAAATTTATTACGATTCTTTTGTATTCTTTTGTATACGTATAAATATTTTGGCCAGAAAAACCATCTGATAATACAATCTTATTATGCAGGAACAAATGGGCGTAGTCAAGCAAAAGATTTACTGATATGCTTAAAAAGGATATAGTAAGCGATATACATTCCAATTTAATAATTTACCCCCAAAACTGACTTCGGATCTTTAAAAAAGTAATATCACTACAAACTTACTATCGGGCATTTCCAAGCCCTCCAGCTCGTGTAGTATTAGAACTGCTCTGAAATTTATAACAAAAGGATATGTTTAAACTTTGCAAAGGATTTATGATACGGGACCCAATGGTGAGACCAAGGTCAATATAAGAGGTCTACCCACACCTAATCCCCAATGTGACCCAGCTCTTGCCTGACGTTACAGTGTACCTATATTGACCTTGAGTGAAATTGAAAGCTGCGCGCATATCATCTGTCTGACCCTACCAAACAGGTTTTATCCAGGTACAGTACTATGGATTCCTCCTGAACTTGCACTAGACAATAAAGGTTGTAACAAAGAACAGACTGAAACTGAATGGCTAGTACGTTGACAATTGGTGGAAATGATAAATTAGAAACTATTAGGGCAAAGTTTGAGCTCATTCAAGACCAGACTTTACCAAGCGGCGTACCCGTGGTGAACGGAAATATAGTCACAGGGAATAAACTCACATGACTTGAACATATTGACAACACAATATATACAGTATATGGTGGCATTAAACGTACTGTAGGTTAGGTTAGGTTTTTTCCGTGTTTTTTTCTGACTTTTTCTTGACTCTTTTTTCCTGGATTCGTACCCGTAACCTGATCAGTGGCGAAGAGATTAAAGCTAATGTTATTACTGCTCTTCAACAACTAATGTCTTTAAGCGCGTATCAAGGTTAATAATTTCACAAGTCCGTCAAATATTAAATATGATATGAGATGGAACGATTTGAGACACATTTTTTGTCACAAGTATCGGTGAATAAGCGACCTTTTGGGATCAACAATAACAATGGCTGTGTGTGTAGCTGTCATAGGGAAAGAGGTGACAATTAAGAATTTACCTGTAGCTTGATACATTTTAATTCTTCCAAGTCCATGTTTTACTGTCATACGTTAAGTCAGAATGTGTTTTACGCTATGAGTTCCGTCTTTACCTCCAAGCTTATATTTTTCCCTTAATGATGCTTCCCATTACCCATGGAACCAAGTATTGTACTGTAGTGTTCTCCTTATATTCTCTATCGTATCATTCTTATTTAAAAGAGGCGACATTTACTAGAACCTGACCTAACCAACCAAAGAAACCTACGTAACCCCAGGCCATATTAACCAGAAAGTACTTACTTTGATATCTGGTACCAATGAAAGCAACTTTATTGAAGCGTCATGGTGTAATTTTACGTTTTTAGTGGACGTGAGAAACTGTTGGGACCCAGCAGGTTAGTTGGAAACAAACAGGCGACACTGGGCAATATTTTTCTCACTGTAATGGGTACCTTTGGCTTTTGAAAACCAGGTAATCTTTAATTGGTGACTGCCTGTGTTAGCAGTCTATAAGTTTGGAATTCTGTAAGATTCTTAACAAAAATACCGTGATATAAAATCTAGATACTGAAACTGATAAAGAAAATTTAATCTCAGAAATGTT
The DNA here is from genome assembly GCF_018991925.1 of Homarus americanus. Taxonomy (NCBI): domain Eukaryota; kingdom Metazoa; phylum Arthropoda; class Malacostraca; order Decapoda; family Nephropidae; genus Homarus; species Homarus americanus. Next base: position 3,392,226 of record NW_024723541.1, read on the forward strand.
TTGAACAATACAGTGCAGTATTTATTTACACTACAGTACTGTACAAAGGAAACCCGTGTCAAAGAAGGACATTAACAAATGATTAATAAATATACCAGTGAAGCTTTTTAAGTTTAATTTTATGTATACTGTATATTAATGTACAATTTATACCATGTCCTGTGCAAGGAATAAAGTGTGTTAGTGGCTTCCTCGACTCTTACCCTTATTTCCAAAGACTTAAATGTATTTATAATCCACAAATTGTCAGGCATCCAGGCATGTGACCCTTTTAGAGACAAACTTGCCTAAAATTGAGGGTTAGCTAAGACTATCTGGCTTATCACTTCATACAGCCTATCATTCACCCAACAAATGGACATCCGTCATTTCTCTGTAACTGATCTTCAATATTTTCTTCATCAGAATAGCCCACTTTATGTTTGGGTTGGCAGTGGGCGTGAGGAGCTTCATCTCCACTATCTAGCACACACTGCACTCGATGTTATACAGGAGAAGGTTGCTGCGGTTAACAAGACTCCAGGTGACACAAGAGAACTCTACCTAGGGCTTCTTTATGCATCAGAAGAGTATAAAGTGTATCCTTTGCACAGATATACAGTGATAATTAATTTTATTCTTGTTTTACTTTTTTTTTATTTAAACGTTCATCTGAATTCAAGGTTTTGTACTGTACAGTATACTGTATATTTTTCATCTAAGTTAGAGTCTAAGATGAATAATGTACTGTACTGTACCTAGACTTCCATATCCCAATAGCCAGTGACAATGGAAATTATTCTTGGGAGCAAACAAAAGTACCTAATCAAGACTGGTTAGTGGTCTGGGTCCAAAAATTTCTCACTTCAACATGTACCAGTGAGAAGTTTGGGTGGATAAGAGCACTGGTTATTTTGAAAGTGCAGTACATGTTTGGTCCTGCTTGCTCCTGCCATATACAGTAAAAGGAAGTTGCAGACATAATAGCTATTAAGATCTGAGTTATTATAATAATCTAGTAGATATGTTCTGCCTCTTAAATGCAATGACCCTCCTTAACTGACAGTGCAGCTTTGGATACACAACCAACACAAGGATTAAGTTTGTGATCATCACAGATGCAGCCAATACTACTCTCAGAGACAATGAAATTAGAATGGTAAGTTAAAGTATATTTGATCCTACAATGTGAAAATATCGAGGCTAAAGCTTCACTTTTTATATTGTACAGTATTTATGATTTGAAGAACTGCGAAGAAAATTAGAAATACAATAAGTGCAACACATAGCCTACAGAAGACTACTTGTATGACTGCTTTGTACTGTATATGAAAAGCATATATAAAATGGAAATGTTATTTCTTTGAAATAGTTGTGTAGTAAAGGAATACTGTTATTATCTAATTACTATAGTTAAAAATAAAAGTTTGGTTTTGATTATTTGTTGACTGTTGCTTTGATGGAAGATTGATGAATTATATCATTGTAGACTAACCTTTCTTTAAAATCATTAATTTCTGTAATGCTTACTCCTCAGATGTTTAGGCGTCTGCACAACATGTATACAAATGTTGTGTGCAATCCTTTCTATATCCCTGGAGAGCAGATGGCATCAAAGTAAGTCTAAATTTGTGAAAGAAAAACATATAGAGATAAATATCATTGTCCCTCACTTTAGATTTAGATTTTTTAAATGTGTTGTTGCTTTGAATTTTATACATATTCTGTTTTATGCTAGTACAGTACATTATACATTTCTTAGCTGATACAGGTAATGTTGAGTAAATCTCCCTTTCTCAGTAGGAGAACAAATTACCTTCAACTTCAGCAAAATTTTAAATTATGTTATTAAACAATTTACATATTTATTGATCTACTTTTTCTTACAGGGAATTTGACAGGGGAGTGGGAGCTCTGGTTGCTGGAAATTAGAAAATGTCTCTATACTGTACTGTACTAAGTTATATTTTCAAGGAATACCCATATACAGTACTGAATTCAACAGAAGCAGTGGTGTGTGTGTGTGTTGTGTGTGTGTGTGAATGACCAGAACCATTGGTGTCTTGTGGTTTAGGGGGGTGGACATGCTGATGATAATTATGTAATTCTGGGTTGTATGAAGTAACAAGGAAAACAGCAGATGGAAATATTGAGACATTCTTGTCGAGGATCACCACTGTCGAGGACATGTTATAGCGGTTAAAGACAAAGAAAGGAGAGGAAATCTGATTTTGCTTTGATTCCAACCATCCTGCAACATATCGAGAGGAAGTTTGGAAAAAAATAGATAAAAATCAGTTTGTATAGTGTATACAGTACAGTACCGTACAGTATTGTGCGGCTGACTGGAGATGTTGGCACTGAATATCCTGGATTATGATTCTCATTTATTTCACATACCTTAGTACATGTACATAGTGTATAGAAGAAGGTATGTGTTAAAATATGCATATTTGTCATTGCTGTTTATCTATAATCGGTTATATTTACTTTTCTTGCTCTTTTGTGTGGGAAGGGTCAGGGGGTGCAGAATCCACAAAGAAATGGGGGAAATTTTAGGGGAGAGTGAAGCAAGATTTGTATAGAAAACATCAGAAACAGGTTAAGTAAAAGTCCACACATGCTTGTTCATATCTTCATCTTTTATAGTGTAAAGAGTAGACACCGTGAATCTTTACTTTGAAATACTGTATACAGTATAACTTAAGTACAGTATTGGACATTGACATGGTATTTGACCTATTACATGCAGAAGGATGCCTAATGATAAACAGTAAGATTAGACAGTCAGTGCCATATTAATGTATTTACAGTACTCTTGTACACTTCATGGTGAATTTTATTGATAATGTTGTAAAATATCATAAGTAAAGAATTGGAAGATGTGGCATTTCTCATATATTTGGTATTGGTTATTATACAGTATTATATTATTTAGGAGAGATGATCTTTGATGGTGTATGATAAAGGAGTCGCTTATTGGTTTTAGCGTACAGTACATCTATACCAATCTCTTATCATATGGCTCCTCTGAAATACAATAATCTTGTATGCAGGTATAGTGGTAGTAAAGGTGTTAAATGTGTTAAATGAAGTTATGACAGGATGCAGCAAAAAAAATGTTATTATCTATTAGTCTTATTTTTAGATATAAGTACAGTACAGTATCTCCATTCTACTGGTATATTATATTTTAGATTTAGTAATACAGGACATAGTATTTCCAGTGCTTTGTATTAATTAGAACTACACATTAACCTGTCTTGGTTAGTAATACAATGTGTTCACTTCACTGTATAATAGTTGTTTTGTTTTTTAATTTTGTTACTTTAAATGTGTTCACCAGACTACAGTTGTTTTCACTTATACTCTCCCTCCTGTGTATGCTTCATGAGATAAGCCTTATATATTTTTGTTACCTTTCTACCTTGTCTGACAGAGAGATCCATATGTTCAGCATCATTGTTGGCATTGGCTTTTGCATTATCACTTCATAAACAAAAGGTTAACATATTCATCTGACTATTGCATTACATTTTGTGGCAGAAGATTCCTCTAGTACAAAACAATTGTAAAAACAATAGTGTTTGCAGTTTGTTTAACATTGCACAGCAGATTTTACTATTCAGTTTGTCATTACTGTACTTACAATCTATGTTTTGTAAAAAAAGCAGCAGCAGTTATGCTTTGAATATTTTTTCAAGAATTCTGTTTGTAATGTATTCTCATCAAACAAAGTTGTGGCTTTCTGGTTGTGTTTTAACCCTTTGACAACTTTGAACCACTTAGGGATTTTGTTCTGGCTGAAGTCAGATGATTGTATTTATGTGAGGGACTACCCTTAGCAATCAGGAAGGAAGTTTTATCTTGCAGGTATGGGAGATAACACCCTCTGTCACGTTCCAGAATTTCCTGTAATGGTAACAGTACAGTATTTTTTTGGTGTTATGTATATTTTAATTATAACAATTATAATGTCATTGTAATAAAGCTACTCCAGTTTAAGAGATTGGTCTTTGTGTCATTGATGAAAACTGCAAGAGATTACATATTGTACAGGTCACAGTAATTTATATAATATCTTTGAAGGGATGTAGTGAAAATTTGAAATACTTGTAGTTTGTGTAAATCATTTATTTAATTATTTGACATTCTTAGTAATTTCTCAAGTGGTCCTTATCCATCAAGGTTGCTTCTTAGGTAGGCCCGAGTGGCTATGTGTTTATGGACATAATTCTCGTTGATGAGGGAAAATACTTCATGAAAAAGCTAACTGACTATTTACCCAGACATGTCAATGAAACTGAACAGCTCATGCATGACCTTATTGAAATGTGGACACAGATTTACTACCACACTGTGCTGTAGACTGTAGTGTACATTGAGCTGGCCATTTAAATCACACTACAGTGGTTCTGAAAAGCAGGGGAGGTACTGTATTAGAAATCACAGGGTTGGAGTATTTTTTCCAGTGCACCTAGCAAAGACAAGTGTAGTATATGGAACAAGGAAGCTACACAGCCTTGAGTCTTCCTTTGTAGATCAAGTCAGTAATGTTGGGATCATTCAGTGTTTATGGATTCGTAGAGTATGAAGACTGGTGCCATATTTGGTTTAATGAGCATGGTAACTAAGATTGTGGTGGTGACTTTAAGAGGTTTTTGATGATTGTGTTTGACTAGAACCATGTTTGTGAGTGAAGAAGACTGTACTTATAACTTTAGGATTCTGTTGGTGAATTTAGGATTGTGATGGTAACTACAGGACACAGTACATTATTTGTGACCAGAAGGGATTGTGTTGGTAATACTGTAAGGAATTATGAATTTCTTAATACTGTAGGAAACTTAGTGACTTGGAGACTGCTGGTGACTGTAGTAGACTGTTAGCAACTAGGTAACAATGCTGGCGACTGTAAGAAATTGTGTTGAAGATTGTTGGTAAGTCATGGATGAAATGCCTAATAATACGTTAGTAGGTACTGTAGCTGTATTTTATGTAAGTGAAGTGCTTTAAATAAGAAAAAATATTAAGTTTTGTACAATGCAAATCAGAAGTTTTGTGGGAACCTACTCTTTTATGAACACCTTAATGATGTTCACTTTGTATACAACTGTTATTTTTATATAGTATTATTGATTTACTAGGAAGGTTTTGCACAAGTATGTCTAACTTTCAATTGGCATATTTTTACAGGATCCTTATAGATGTATCTGGTGTTGGATCAGTTTGCAGGTCAAATAGGCTCCTGTCCTACTGGGCCTGAACTTGATCTAATCTGATCTGATCATTTGGATTGAGGTCCTTGGGAATGGGGCATATTAGGTTAGGTTATGTGGAATCTATTAGGACCGAGGCCCTCATGACTTGTCACTACACAGGTCTACTGCATTATCCCATGGCTGCCTTCAGAGCTTGAGTCACATTCTCTTGAATATCCTCAATGGTGGTAAATCTTCTTCCTTTGAGGGGATTTTATTTTATTATTATTTTTTAAGAGCCAAAAGTTATCCAGGACCAAGTGTGGTGAATGAGCTGAGTAATACCGTTTTGGGTCATAAACTTCAACAGAAAACGCACTCTGAGCCTGGACATAGCCACGACGAAGAAGCCAATCATATGGCTGCAGTTCACTCGTTTGGCGTTGCACATTATCTCAAACGATTCAGAATTCATATCTATTGAAGTTAATTGACCAACCTTGTGGAACGAATAAAGGAAACTGCAGTAGGCCTGTTAACACCCAACCATTACCACTCGTATATCTACCCAAACCTATGTTTACCCAATTCCTTCTTAAATTTATATATCTCTAATTTAAAACCATTGTTATCTATTCACCTCGATTATGTATGTTTGTATGGTGTATGTATTATACCTTATGTTATGCCTTAAGTGGATATAGTATGTATGTATTTGTGTACTGTATATTTGTTCCGTGTGTGGTATATGATGTATGCTATGGTGAAAGTGTGTTCTTATTTGTATGTTTACGTGTATTGTTTAAATTCCCCCAAATGATTGGGCTAAAGCACAGAATAACGTAAAAAAACAAAGTAATTACACTGAAACAATAATTTTACTTTGTACACTTGACATCAATTAATGGAAAAAAATATGGATAAAATCTTGGGTAATATCCTCTCTGCTATTTTTGTTCCTGAATTGGTAGCGTCTGTAATTCTTATACCATTTTCGATATTAATTTTTGGTTTTAGATGAAGTCAACCAGTCAAACGCAGTCTCAATTTTCAATTTATGAGGAAATTTTTACTTACGAACCCTTGGGAATCAACTGGAGGCTGGTAAATGGCGAGGCAAGTTTCCCAGGAACTGCGTGCGTGGGTTTGGGTGCGGCTCGCCGGTCATCCCTAGCTGCGCAGATATAACCCAAACCAAAGTTTAATCATTATTTCTTCATGGACACTGTGGCAATCTTTGTTAGAATGGCCGAGTGCTCATTAACCTCAGAAATCAGTTGATGTCAGGAGTAATAGTAATATAGATGATGCGTTATTGATTATATGTCAAGTTGGCGAATTAAATGCTGATATGAATACAACTTTCAAATTATAACTCAAACTAAGTAATTTTGTAACAAGGATTCCAAACACAACAGTAAATCTAATGGTTTTCTGGGGATATCTTTGGTCAAATCGACTTGCCGTTTACCATTTGTTTATATATCCACACGATGTATAGTGTTTACATACGCACTTTGTTTATTATGTTGTATGTATACCTGCAGCGTCTATAACAATTTGTAAACAGGTACCGCCTTTGTGTTGTTAGTATACCTGCCCTTTCTTATACACCTTGACAGTGGTGGCTCGTGAAAAATAAAATGGTGGGACTGCAAGCCTCACACAACAGTAGGATACACAAATTTGACCTACCTCAGGTATGAGTTGTAGTTGATGTCCACGAATTCCCAGGGCATGGTAGTAGTGTTGGTGGTAGAAGGTGGACCAGTATTAATTGAAAATAAAGTCGGCGTGTCTGCTCTTCGATGTAGCAAAATTGTTTATTACTATTTCATTAAAATCCTTTATTTCTGTTATCATTTTATTTTCAATGGATATCACTGCTAAAGCAGACAGTCTGTCATTCACCATGTATTACTTGAAAATAAAGTCCGCGCGTCTGCGAGTCCCCACCAAACAATAAGCATGGAAAGCAGAATAAAGTATTTGCCTCGTCACAACCACAGAGCCATTCACATTTCTGATAAACACTCATGTTAAACTGGCGTGTATATTCTTTGTTCCTACTTGTACTGTTCTGTTGAATGGATAAAACTGGTGTAGGTCTTCCTCTTGCTTTGATTTCAGTCTTTTCATTTAATGTCAGCTGGGAAAAGTTGATGTTTTGCAAATACTTCACTCGATTTTCCATCGTCAAAGGGTAATTAAAGAAAGCACGATTTAACCACACCGTCCACACGTTGTACGAGACTGAGCTGCTTCAAGTGCAGCTCATTGTGCGGCGGCGGCGGCGGCGCCAATTAATAACAGACATGAATCGTACAGCATTGACAGCAACTATGAAAGTAACTTAAATTTTGGTCTGATTTTAATGAAAATTCACTTAGCAACGTATTGAAAATAATTAAATAACATATAAAATGATATATTTGTTGGTAGTGTATTATTCAGCTGTCTCTCTAAAGGAATCATACGCCTGGCAGTGAGTGTCTGAGGGGACTGCAGCCCTATGCACGAGCCGCCACTGCACCCTGAATCTTTGTAAACTAACAGTACAATATTTTATTTTATTTAATAAATATCTGTCGACCACATACACACATTTGTAAATGTTTAAATATACCCGATATATTTATTATTATGATGTAAAGTTATTTGTATTAATAATCTAGGTAGATTAACTTTTACAGTTGTATTATTAGTTAAGGTAGAGTATGGCAATTATGATCATACATGTACAGTATGTCGCAAACTCTTAAAATAGGTATGGCCGTATGACGAATAATGTTTGGCTTCTCCATTTTGGGTTTTTCCATATTTCACAAGATAATTAGATGACATAGTGTAAACCAACAACTCATTTTGAACGTGTTTTTACGATATTCCGTACAATGTTTTGTTTGGTGACGATTTAAAGCAGGCGCCCTTTAAACCCTTGTGTATTGTGGCGCTTTTTGTTTACATGCGTTTTGTTGTCAACTGTAAATATATGGCTTAAGATCGTATTACAGCTCAAGTCTTTGTGGAATATTAAAAAAAGAAGAAAACATGAAATACATTATAAAATAAAGTTAACGAACAATGTTAATGTGATTATAATGGGTGATGAAACTAGTTTTTATCGCGTTGGTGTTGTGAGCAGCGGGCGGTTGGACGTCCTCCATCAGCTGATCTGAGCAGACGACAGTCAGTTAACATTCAGACAACGGAGGGGGAGCGTGAGAAGGTTGACGTTAAACTCCATTATTAAATCGCCAAAATATTAGTTGCCAGGTGATATACAGCATTAAATATAGCGAGTTCAACCTATCCAGACTTAATAAAAAAGATGTCGCTTAATGCCTAAGAGTGTTATAATCAAGATAAGGGCGCGATATTCAGTATTGATCCAGCAAGTGTTGTTGGTGAGGCACAGTCGGCGGCCGCCATGGTGGAGTTGTAAGTGATTAACCCACGCCCGTACACCCACACAGTATCCACACCGCCATGGAGGTGGTAGGGGAGTACGAGTATAGCACTAAGGACCTTATAGGTCACGGTGCCTTCGCCGTAGTCTTCAAGGGGCGACATAAACAGGTGAGTAGACCGTATGGTTGACGTCAGTTTATGGTGGTGCATGTAGAGCCTGCGCCTTGTTGTCCACCAGTCCCGCCTCCCTTATCTTGTTTTGATTCTGTTGATGCTCCTCTCTCCTCGAATTTAAAGGGATGGTGAACACCTGGAGCCGTCTATAGTATGGTGTAGTCGTAAGTTTGTAATAAAAGTCAAATTTAAAGGATTGGGCATTTAAAAACGTAATTTATTTGAGGCGAGTCAATGAAGGCTGTCTCGGGGTGCAGCCTCTGCATGATTTCCCGTGTTCATGATAACGCATGTTACAACTTTCTGCTCAATGTGGTGATCTCATGTCTCGGTTGCATATAGACTGTGATTATTACGCACGTATATTTAACGTAATTTACTTGACTACATCAAAATGGACCATTTCTGTGCTATTTACCCGTAAAACTGTTTAGGGATGAGTAAATAACTGTGGTATTGTCTAAATATTGCGTAACCTTTTCATGTCTGCTGCATTAATTATCTTACACAATACAAGTTACCCCGAACTATAGGCACTACAGTAGCCTAATAAGTGGTTGATGTAAAGTGATTATTGAAACTACATTTCATTATAAGCTAGAAAAATGTCTTGGGGACTTGTGGGAGGGAAACATGACAGTAGAACACATTTGTCTTCGTATTAAGTAATTGAATATCAGTAAAAAGGGAGAAGAGTTTAAGTTTGTTCCGGTCCGGCCATCTTGCAATTTGTGAAAAAGACTTGCAAGAGAGAAAAAAAAACATCCTATTATAAACGGTTTCATTCAAACTGTCTAAGCTTGGCTTATTTATTAAATGTGACATATGTTCCCAGACAGTTAAGTGTATGGCTGTAATACGATTTTGTAAGCTGGGTCTTTATTTACAAAATGAGCAGAGCGTTGTTTACTAAGTACACTGGACTGTATAAAGGCTGTCTTGTTCTGAAAGTAAGTGACAGTTTCATGACCAGTTAATGAGAACTACCATAAATACAGTTAAGATATTCTCCCTCAAAACATAAAATTGGTCCAGAACTAAATTAAAGATATAAAGGATTTACAGAGTTGTCCCTGGAGGAAAATTTTGAACTTTACACTTGTTATTTACTATATAATCATGTGGTAGTGTAAGCAGTAAGGTATTTTTGTGGTTTTAAATTTTTTAAAAGGTAATTATGTTGTTTGTTTTTATAGTGTGATTTGTTAGTGCAGGTTAAGGGGTAACACCCTTCATCACGGTAGCTCTGGCTAGATGCCAACAATCTTTCTTGCTGTTTGGTACACGTACACCCCTTATGGGAGTTCATCCACAGTAATCTATAGGCCATGTGTGATGATGTCATTTTATCTTTATAAACAAGTACCAAAGGAAAATATTTTCCACTTGATGTTGACACAAGCTAATTCATTACTATTTAACAATACTGTATATCCAGTTGTTTACAACTTATCTGTGTCAACAGTGTCATTAGCAAATTTTTCATAATGGATGACAGTGCAGTAGTCCTTTCTTCTGTGTACAGTACCCTGTATTTGGACTTATACTGAAGATATTACACTGATCTTATGAGTTTAGTTTTCTGCTTACTTAATTCTATTCAGGTGACATCGAATAAAATTGTGAATAATAACTAGGTACTTCACCTGACTGTAGGTTATACATTAAGTTGTGTAATAATGCTGCCATTATAATTTCCCTGTATGGAAATGAACTGAAACTTAACCAATTCTCCTTAAGATCTAATTAACTAGTTTGTTGATATATGATTAATAGTAAAATTATAACCTGATTTTTTTAAATTCATATATGTAATAGCTGTAGTAGTACTGCATCATTGAGGAGTATTTGCAAACATTGAAATAAATTTTTTTAATAAATCTGTAATGAAAAGTCAGTCTAAACTCAGTCTCATCCGTAATTGCCATCAAATTTGTTCGTAGTTTATAGCTGTCAACCAAGTGCTTCTTCTGTCTTTGTGTTGCTCGGGAACTTCGTGTTTTCTTTTTCCTATATGGTTATCAGAATACATTAACACCAGCTAGGTAAGGCATGAGGAGTTCCACTAATCAGTAAGCTTCGAGGTTTCATAGATACAACCTAGTCAAATGTTAGGTAACGGAGCCTAGTACAGTACTGGTAGAGAATAATGAAAATGCATACCATACTTAAACACTATATACCTAGGTAAGTTTAGGCAAGATGGGGCATTAAGTGTTCTACCAAGGCACCTTAACCATGACAGGAGGTCGTTCCTTATAGATAAGATAACTTCCCATCTAATATACTGTACACGTTGTTTTCATTCTGTATCGTAATGGTGTAATATTGTACTGTGCGTTCCTGATATATACCGGTGCAGTACAGGTTGATCCTTGACAAGACTGATCCTGGGCATTAGGAACCTTGAGTACAGAGACATGTTAAAGTATCTTAATTTGCACTCCCTCGAGAGACGTAAAGTGAGGGGCGATATGATCGAGGTGTATAAATGGAAGTCAGGGCTAAACAGAGGGGAGATTACAAAGGTACTCAAACTATCCAACCAGGAGCGAACTCGTAACAATGGTTTTAAATTAGACAAATTTAGATTTAGGCGCGAAATAGGTAAACATTGGTTTGGAAATAGAGTAGTGGACGAGTGGAACAAGTTACCAAATATCATCATTAACTCGAATACGCTGGATAGCTTCAAACATAGGTTGGATGGATATATCAACAATAGGGGTTGGGTGTAAATGGGACTGCCCAGTATGGGCCAATAGGCCCGCTGCAGTTTCCTCCATTCTTATGTTCTAATGTTCTTATATATCCCCGGAAGGGCAAGAACTCACGTGTATAACAGACATGTGAGTTCTTTTCATGCTAGACATCTTTACAACGTCATGATTTAAGAAAGACAAAGATGGTTTAACTGTCCAAGTGAGAGGGAGGAGAAATGCAATGACGAGGAGTGCAGTAGATGGAGTTGAATTTTACGGTAGATAATGGGACATTACCCTGAGTTAAGATAAACATCATTGGGGGGAGGGGGGTAGGCAGTGTCACATGGAGTTTGTTTTGCCTCATTTACACATGGTACAATACCAGGATGTTGACACTAGTGACCACAGGAAGCCAGCGCGCCGGGAAGGCCATTTGTAGAAGTCTGGGACACACACGTTGAATAAACCTTCGGTGTCCCTTTCATCAACTGATTAATATATGCAAGAATAATTAGATTGTAATGTCATTTTCAGATTGATTAATTTGAAGTGGCAATAAGTTTTTATTGGAGCCATAACTATTTAGTATCAGTTAAGAGCTTTATTGGCTATTTCAAAATAACATTAAACCAAAGGGATACAGAAGTGAAATATACAGTGATATGTTCTGTACATGGACCACCCAAAGGCTTGCTACAAATTTATTAAAGGTATTTCTACGTTGAATATTTCTCCTTCCTGGGAGTGTAAGACTGCCAGAAAACAAAGATTTGTATTCGTGAGGAAATTGGCTTGTCACTCTGGATTGTAAGCGTAAGAAGTGTCTGAGTCACTTAATACTTGTACATCATTAAAAAAGTTTGCATTCGTTCATAAATTTCACATTTTTAAGAATAAATTTTACGTTTATCATTCAATCTCCATGTCGAGTTCTCAAGAGCACACATATTGGGGAAGATTGAAAGGTAGTGGCCACGTTACCTTCCCTCCTCATATCTCTACTGAATATGTTTAGTTTATGTTGGTATCACACTCAAAACATCCACGACCTTCAGAGATCATTGCCATAAAACTGTAGGAAATGTATGACTAACACTTTTGCCTAGCATGAAGGGATGTGTGTGCCCCAAACAGCCATCTTCACCTAGCTTATGGTAGCATTACTCTTGTATTTTGAAAGAAGTGTAACACGTTTCCCTTAAAAAGAGTTAAAATGCCAGGAAATTACGGCTATAAGGGAATAGTGGAGGCTAAATAAATCGAATGTAAATATGATCAAAAAGTATCGTTCACATTTCACGCGAAGCAATCTGACACCACAGACGACGGATATTGCAAAATGCCATAATATATAATATCCATCTGTTACAACGAATGGAAAGTGTTTGCTCATTATTTCAGGCTTGAAAGTGTGTATGAACATAAAAGACGAACATTTACCAGCTGATGAAACATTTACACTAACAACAGGTTATTTTTCCCTCAATAAGATACGAGAGTTTAGGTGTATTGAACCACGGAACAAACCAGCCAAGCTTCTAATAGGTGGAAACTCGAAGGAATGGCGCGTAATTGTTAATTATGTGAGACAAAAAAAAATCGCTGAGGTTTTTCACCTAGGTTGTCATCAAATAAAAGAAAATGCATAAGTCCATGAGATTAGATCATTTTATGGGAGTATTTGAGAGGCGAGTCTGCGCGCTGCACTCTCAACTGCCTCTGGTCGAAGATCGGGTCGTGCGGTAAAGAGGAACCCCTGAAATCTGCTCCGCTTAAAGGGTGAGTTTTGTAACCAACTTGGCTGTGTCTCTTAACTTACACCTAGAACACTGTGGTCTGGCTAATCGGTATCATCAAACAGTGTAGCATTGTAGTATCAAGGAAGACACGTCGATAGATACCGTAATTAATATGGTACATCATCAAGGTCAGGTCATTAAGAGGAATTACTGTACCTGTAGGTGCATCAGACCGTAGTACCGTCGTAGCCGCCTTACCTGGAGGTGTTTATTGCAAGTTCTCCCGGAAGTGTGCATCGGTAACCTTGATGACGAGTTAAGTGGTCGAAGCTGCCCACCCGAGGATATTAGGTTATGTTGTCTAAAGAATAATTGTTGATGTTTATACCGCGTTCGTCAATGGTTGTGTTGAAATAGATAATCCAAAAGAAATCCTACTTAATCTCTTAACTCCTGGATGCTTGTTTGTAATACATTCAGGCAGTGTTTAGACCAGTTTCCCACCCCTCACCAACCTGTCCTTCCGGTCATTGTCTGCCTTCCGACTGCAGCTGTGTTAAGTCCTGATGGAACAAACGAACCCTGGATATTAGTCTGAAGTGACACCATTTTTTTTACGTGAATAACAATATTTACCCTCAGTGAATTCAAGGGTTTATTCACCTATGTTTTGAAGGACACTAGAGAGTTTTATGGCTGTTGTCGTTTGTACAGTACCTCAGAAGTCACCACATCCACCACCCTACTGATCTATAGGGTAAAAATTTGCTTTATCTTACCTCGAACTTTGGTGGTGAAATAGCCCTGGTTGAATAATATTGAGGGGGGGGGGGCATATATCCCATTCCCCGAAACTTGTACTACTGTAGTCTCGGACCACGGCCTGAATTACATATCGACATAGATTATAATATGTATTAGTGCGGACAGGTGGTGGTTATGATTATATATATGTTGTAATTAGCTGTGGTTGTGGACATGTTAGTGTGGCTGTGGACTCTTTAGTACTCGTCATGCCCTCTGTGTCACTGTCGTTTTTGTTTCACTGTACCACTGCGAACACTTGGTGTGTGATGCATGTTGTCAGCGGAGATATCTGCTGCAGCCGTGCCAACACAGGTGGTGGTATACAAAGCAAGATGCCAACAAATATAACTTCTGTAGTAGTGCCAAAACTCATGACATCATTTGCCAACAGTGACAGTATCTGCTGGACTGATAAATTTTGATGATTCACGATGCTTTACTGGCAACACTTGATGATGTTTGTTGCAACACTAAAATCGAAGGTGTCATATATAACAAACAATACTGGTATAGTGCTATGCTGCAACACTAACACTGCTGTCTGCTGCAACCATAACTGGTGTATGCTGCAGTAATGTCAACACATTGTCACAGGTCCCTCTATTGTACCTTCAGGAAAATTAGGTTCATTGAGTGATCCTAGTGTTTCCTTCATGTGGTGGCACTACAGGGGATGTCTGGCTTCAACACTACCAATGTTTATTGATTAACAGGCATTTACACCGTATTTCACCCCATGAATACTAAATTTTACACCAAGATTCCTAAGTTTTCATTCATTTAAAGTAACGGAGACCATTGTTCCCCCAACAAACTTAAGGAATTTGTTTTAAAATAAGTTTCAATTTAGAGCGAGACAAAGCCTTAGTTGTCTTCAAACTACAGTTGGCTAGGAACTTTCCAGGACTTGGCTTGATCATGATAGCGGGGTCGTTAGCAGCTGTGGGACTGACTGGCCACCGCGGATGAATTAAACCTTCATATGATCCCCGGACAAAAACATGGAGTGGGTTTTATATGTTAACCTTGGTTTATTGTTGGCGTATGTCGTCCACTAACCCATTCTGTTATCCCCGTTGTGATGTTTGGGTTTAAATTACTATGGGATGCACGGTGCTAGTGGTGGTGGTGGTACTGTACTGTGTTGTAGGATAAACGCTCAGGAAATACCGTACTTGCCACCCTCCCACTTCCCTCTCCTTGTCTAACCCCCCCCCCCACACACCATCCGTATCTACCCCTCTCTCACCACCCACCCCACCCCCTTCCTACTCTGCCCAGACGCTGACTCCTTGTCTTCGTTGCTTTGTCTCTAATATTCAATTTGTATCTTTGTCTGACTGTGCGTTTTAATAGTCTCCTCGACGCCTCCTGACTGAAATAACATCTTCATCTGCCTTTTATGTTTAATGAATCTTTATATCCTTTGTTTGGACAGAAGATTCTCCTTAATGCTAAACAAATGTAAGAAAAAATAATCAGTGGCATTGTTTGCGAATTTTGTATAGGAAGTTTAGGCTATTTTTTTTTAACAATTTGTCTCTTAGAGTAGTGTGGTGTTGAAGGCATTGACCTTCCACTATGCTGGGGCTGTCGACTCGGATTCTTGAAAGTTTGTACGTTAAATCCTTGGAACTGAAGGTGTAAGAGGGCATTTAACTGGCTATCCTAAGTTAAAACGCAAAAAAGAATGATCCAGATACTTTCTCTTGGCAAGAGATTAATGACAGAATTAAATGTTAGAATCTGTTGTGAATCCTGGCCCTGCACTCCGCTCCCCCCTCCTGACCAAACCTTGCCAGCCGGTCGTGCAAGGGCCGTATGTTCACCCCTCCAAGCCAACCTTACTGGGGGGTGGGCGTATGAGCGTGGCGTGGGTTAGTGGGTGGCCGCCTGGGGGTTGCAGCTGTGTGTGTGTTTATATACCATAACATAAAAGAACTTGTCAGTTAGTAAACGACAGCCAGTGAAGTGAATATCTTTTTACCCTTGAATTTGCGACACTCTGCAATATTCTGTTATCGAGAGAGAGCTTAACTGGTAAAGGTACACAGATGTTCATGTAAATAACCAGTTATTAAGATAATTGGGTTAGTAACAATAGCTCACCTTGGCAATGCTGTAACGTTACCTAGGTCATACCATCACACGTGTCAACCTTGATAACTTAGGTGTTTATTCGAACTTAATCTAACCTAATCTAACCTTGGTAGCCGAGGTGTTGATGCACTGTTTGCCGTGTCAGACATAAACAAGGTCAATGGTCGATGTGGATTTAATCATTTATTCTAGTTTTTAACAGGTTTATCTATTTATAACGGGTAATTATTAATATACAGTAAACTCCCTCATCCGGATTAATTACGGAAGGGCCTTGTCCGGTTTGGCCGAAATTCCGGATTAGGTGGAGGTGGGGGCTGTACTGGTCTGTATTGTCTTATATTTCAAGGTGGAAACTTCAAAAGGATAATGGGGAGGATTTCCGACTCAAGCTACTTAAGAACCGAACCCAAAACACACGCTGAAAGACCTTGGTTGTTGAGCTGAGCGATACACTTTTAACATTAACGTGTAAGATGGGCTGTAACACGTGTCTTGTCCAATATATTACCAGCTTGGATTTCTCTCATATCTGTACTGTTTTTCTTAGGCTCTGTGAAGGGACCTCCTGTGTGGCGGTGGTGTTAATATTTCATGTTTAATGCCTTTGTTGTAATGCTTGTACGGTTGGTGTTATCTAATTATCTTTTGTGTGTTACTGTTATTAATTACTTTTGTGTGTTACTGTTATTAATTACTTTTGTGTGGTAGTGTTATCTTATTAATTACCTTGATTATGTGTGGTAGAATTGTTATTGTTATCTTAATCATATTTTTTATGAATGAACCTTTGAGTCGGGTTATATGTATGTTATAACTGCCTTGTGTTGTGGGACTGTTCAACCTGTAGTCTGGCTGTATGGTATAGTGTAAGTCAAGTGAATCCATAACAGTATTGCCAGCTAAGTTCAGTGAATCTATAACAATGTTGCCAGGTGTGAAGAGTTTCTGTTTTGGTGGGGGTAGTTGGCAGTACTGTTGGGTTTGTGTAGTGAGTTCAAAGCCTGGATTTTTTTTATTTGACTGATATTGCTAACCTAACTTAACCCCAGGTAGCGTTAGGGTGTTTAATTCATCAGGTGGAATAACCAAAGGGGTTAATACTCACATGATCCATTTTTCTAGTCTTAAATTTAATAATAAATTATTTATCACAAATGACTAAACAAAAATAACTTGTCTGTATGAATGTATGAGAACTATTTGGCTACTACATCACGTTTGGTAGTCATGGGTCTAGGGTATAGGCTTGTCTCTGAGTACAAATTGTGTGAGATAATTCCCAGTCACACTAAGCTATCATTGTATCCGACGGGGAAACACTACATAATTATCTAATCAGTTTGCCCCGAGACGCAGTGGGTGGTGACGAAATGAGGAACACTTGGTAATGGGTTCGAGGTAATGATGTACAGCTCTTGATAAAGTTTGTTTTGTGGAACGTGTGAGCGAGGGAAAGGTGCTGGCTAGAGTTGAGTTATTAAGAAGACTTGTGCTACTGTAACACACACACACACACACACACACACACACACACACACACACACACACACACACTTCTCCTATAACTATGAAAAGATACCATGACTGTGGGCTATATTTAACCCAGTTATTAGAGATCTACTGAAGTTGCTATATTTAACTGGACGTATATAACTGTTGTGTGACTGTAGTGTGAGACGTCATTCGAGTTAGTAGGCTATTAACTGGCTAGTGGCTATCATTAAGTCAGAATACACTAGACTATAATATGTAAATACAAGTGTAGCTACATTAAGCCCCCGTGAATATGACTGCTTTAAGAAGCTTTTATGTGTCGTAAATGGCCAGATTTGAAGCTTAGAATATGTGACTTCATATGGCAGGGTGAAAACATATGCTGGTATAGTACATTGCTTCCTGTTGGCGCTATGTGGCTTCTTCGCATAAGTGACTACCTTGATATTGATTGTATATGGTAAGGATAACGCAGTTTAGTATGTGTATTTTAAGTATATTTAAGTATTGTTTTTTATGTATGAATGTATTGTAGTTTGTATGTATAAGTAATAGGGTTTTTATTATTAGAAAGTTTTATGGAATTGTTTAAATTGCGTTTTTGGGAGTTTTATGTTATTCGTGTTATGTAATTTTGTCGCGGCGTTGGGTGCCATTTTGATTCATGATTTATGGTAAGTATAAGACAAGGTGTCTTCTCTCCTCCTCATCCTCGTGTGTGTGTGTGTGTGTGTGTGTGTGTGTGTGTGTGTGTGTGTGTGTGTGTGTGGTTTATATTACACAGCCTCAACCACAGCAAATCCCCCTAAAGACACAAACAGAGACTCTCAAGGGGGTCCATAACTTACTAAAGGCTCACATTTATGACGACAAGACGCTCACCCTCCCAGATTTAAAGAGACCATTACAATTTTGAGTTTTTTTCCCTCCTTTCTTCTCCTGCTTTTGAGAAAAACAAATAGAATTTTCTTTATAAGTTTTGAAGGGGAAAGTTTAGGAGAAAATATGCGAGAGATTATGTTTGGGAAATATTAAAGAGAGTGGTTGTTTGTCTTAGGTTATTTGTGTTATGGTGAGGGGGTTTTATGGTGTGGGTAAGGGGGGGTAAGACCGAGAGGGGGGGGATTGCTTAACTGTGTATTAAATGCTCCAGTCACAGGCAGCTATGAGGGAAGGTAGAGGCTGTCGTGGTGGATGGCGGTGGATGGTGAGTGGATAAGATATATGGTTCAAGGGATATTGTGGATGGTGATTGGTGGGTGGGTGAACGTGTTGTTGACTGTGGGTGTGGAGCTGGTGGAGGGATATTGGAGGTGGTGGAGGGGTAGTGGAGGTGGTGGAGGGGTATTGAAGGTGGTGGAGAGGGGTAATGGAGGGAATAATCAATCATATAATTATTTACACAGTGGACTAAATTAGTACATTCCTGCAGTATTCAACACACACACACACACCACCAAGCACTGGAAAGGTTTGGCAGGGGACTACTGCACCACCCTCGTCATCGCCACCTCCTGCTTCCTGCAGCCCCCCACCCAACTCGCGCAGTCCGCCACTACAACAAAATACAGCCCATAAGAGCCCTCACCGATAGATATAAGAACAGCACCATCCCATCTATTGTTAAAATAATAAACAACTCCTGATTTATGTACTGTACAGCCCTGTAAATGTATTCAATGCATATTATATCATTATGTCTAAATCAAATGTAAGTCTGTATATTTTCAGCCACCGGCTGCAACTCTATTAATAAACCGTTTATTATTATTATTTTTATTATTACACACACATTCCTCTGCAATTCTTCA
>NW_024723541.1:3416649-3520400 GCF_018991925.1 Homarus americanus
CGTATTGTATCTGTAATTGAAATGTGAGGCTTTAATATTATTCAGTATTTGTTTTGATTGTAGCTGTATGGAGGGAAACACTCTTGCTGTCTTGATGGTATAGAATTCAGTACAGCCCATGACCCATGAATGAGGGAGGCGGGGAAATGGAGGAAGTAGATTATGACCCATGAATGAGGGAGGTGAGGGAATGGAGGAAGTATATGACCCATGAATGAGGGAGGTGAGGGAATGGAGGAAGTATATGACCCATGGATGAGGGAGGAGGGGGAATGGAGGCAGCAGATTACGACCCATGAATGAGGGGAGGAGAGAGGCGAGGAGGTGGAAAATGGACTTATCGTGTTAGTAGTAATAGGCAGCTCCAGCCACAGACCTCCCACTCAAGGCTACCCCCCCCTCAACCCTCACGATGGGGGAAGGGGAGGGGTAGAAGGGGTGGTGTTGGGGGAGGGAAGAGGGGGGTAAAAGGGGTGGTGATTGGGAAGGAAGGATGGATGGATAAGTGGGGGAGGGAGAGGAAGGAGGGGTGGATAGGTAGGTGGAGGAAGGAGGGGGTGCTGGATAGGTGGTAGTGAAGAAGGGGGGATGGGGGGGGGCGTGTGCTCTTTCGTCTGTGGCCTTCTGTTAACGTGTTGTGTTCTGTTGGTGTTGTTTGGGTGGATGATAATGTTTGTAGGCATCGGGGTAAAAACAGACTTATATTTTTTGGTAACGGATTGAGAGAAAATATAGAGTACCTCTCTCTCTCTCTCAGCATTAAAATTACTTCATAGAAAGATAAAAACGTGTTAACGAAATATTCGATAAAATTTCAGAGCCGACTAGAATTTTTTCGGTTTTTATCTCCTCGTATTTAACCTCCGCAGGAACCGTCGACTCTGATTAACGCCTGTCTGTTTTTTCTTGTGTTGACTGTACACGAACAGTCACGGTAGCTGGGGGAATTTAGCATGATAAACCTCCTTAGGGTACCAGGATTAGGCATTGATATGAAGGTCGCCGACCGAATTATAACGTGTGTGTGTGTGTGTGTGTGTGTGTGTGTGTGTACCACGAGGCTCTGGGGTGTTTATGTGTAGAGTGCCAAGAACAAATACCATTATGGAGGTCACGAACTGTAATGCTTCTTTAGATTCTTCAGCGTCCAAGATTCACTTCCGCAGTGATGTAGTTAATCCCATTATAATAAAACTGTATTGAGAGAACATCATAAAACGCAAGATACATCTGAAATAAAAATCATTCCGTAGTTTTGATAATAAACAATGACTCTGCAAATTTGCTTAGTGTAAAGGTGTCATCTTAAGGTTGGCAGGAGGCGGCGCCCTTGAAGGTGTTAATATTTAACTTTGTGTTTAAGTCCCGGTGGTGTTGTGGTGCTGGGATGTAAGGCTCGCGTTCGTCACCAGTCTGTAGGTCTCCAGTGTATTCGAGTCATGGCAAGGGTAAAATTTAGTAGCTACTTCCTTTGTTTATGTTCGCCAGTCTGCCAGTGTCCGTCCGTCCGTCCAGTTTCGATTTTGTTCAGTTAGTCAATATAGTTTATAGGTTATTATAAGTAAAGAGAAGTCTTCTGCTTTGTTGCCTTTGTTACCTATTTAAAATTATTTTTTTGGTCTTATTAAGGGTGTGTTGGTGTGGGAGGTAGGTGGAAGTGGCCTTGTAGGTCATTGCGCAGTGGTCGAGCCCACAACAACACACGCACTAGTATAACTCACTCTACGTCACCCATCGCTATTTTACCTGGTAGTAACTTACGCACACCTCGGATCTATGTTACACATAGGAAAGGTTTGGCTATTAATAACGTGTGCGCGCGCGCGCCAACGCCGGAAAGACGCTGCCGCCGCCCCTCCAGCAATAGATGTAGCCCCCCACAGGTGCAACATCTGTGATCGGCCTGTTTAGTCACTTCAGAGCTCAATAACGTAGGTGACATCCTTAATAATTCATATCATTGTCTCATAACTGGATGATCGTCATACGCGATTCCGAGTGACAGCAAAGTTGTAGTAGTAGTAGTAGTAGTGTGTGTGTGTGTGTGTGTGTGTGTGTGTGTGTGTGTGTGTGTGTGTGTGTGAATTGTCGACGATGACAAAGACAAATGCCCTTCATGAAAAGCCGCCCTGCGAGTTTTTTGCCCACGTTTATAAATAAATTTGTAAAGTGGAGGGGCGGGTGAGGGGCTGGGTGGGTAACCGTAGAGATGTAAACAATGGTGTGTGAGAGACGCACCAACACACGCGGGACAGATAGCCACACGCCTCGGGAAAACTCTCACTTGCCAGGCACGAGTCCAGGGTTCATCCTCCTCCTCTCCACCTGCATTCAGAACAATCTTCCTCAGGCAGTATTTTGGGTAGTAGTTGTGTATCAGGTGTTGAGGTTTGTGTTGATATTGTGTGTTTTTGGTTGGCGCCACACGTGAGATATGTCTGGGCATGAGTATCTCCACTTGATCGCAAGGTGCAGACAGTGGCTGCGTGGTGCTGGGTTGTCTGCCTGCCTGCCTGCCTGGGAAGTGTCTAGTCTGCATGCTTAGTCAACCCAGAATTCGAGTGAGGACCTGAGCATTGCGTCGCCCACCGTCACACTTGGCCACCTCCCAACCTATGCATTCTTATCCTTAAACATTTTTCATGGTATGAGAAATGTCATCTCTCGCTGGCCATTGTAATGTTTATTTTACTTGACTTATATTTGTTTGTTATGAAGTTGCAGTTGGTGGGTGTTACTAAGAGTGATTTCTCTGGCCTTTGCTGTGGAAAATTTACAAACAAACATATAAATGGCTTAATAAACACAGAAGGCTAATAAAGGATATAGGAATTAATTATACTCTTCATTAGGGTAATAATCTTAAGTAGTGTAGACGTAGAGGAGGTGGTCGTGAGCGTGTTATCTTGGAGACCGGTGATGTCTGGTGTGTTATTCACGGGATGTTGTTTCTCTTGTGTGTGTTGTGGGTAAGGATTAGGATTTATAAAGATTATGTACGTCAATTTTGTCCTCTTGTGGTAAATGAGCTTAAGTGTGTCGTGTGTTGTAAATCGGTGTAAAAGAGAGTTGTATTTACAGTTTATTTTAATGAATTAATACATTGCTCATAAAGAGATCTAGTATATATATATATTTTTTTTTACTTGTCATTACGTTTATTTATTTATTTATTTATTTAGGGTCGTTTAATAACAAAAGTCAAACCGGAAATAATTTTTTACCCAATCCAAGCAATTAACAGGTGAAGAAGAATAGGAAAGATCACAAGTTAATTAATATCTCTCACAGGTGGGAAATTTTTACACCTAGGTAATAACACATCTCCGCATTGGGTTCAACTTTACTACGTAGTTGGAAGATATACAAGGCAATGCGTATAAAGAAGAGACAACGCAGTTTTCTTCTTACTCACTGGGAAAGACGCTTGTGTGCCTTCCTCACTAGAATATCTTGTTTTGGCTAGAGTGATGGAACAGGATTTGTCTTGCGTTTTCATCCGTTTTCGTGATTTTTCATTTTATTGTGGATTTCCGTGTCGTTTTACGGATTGTGGCTGTATTTTCACTTGTTTTCCATTTTTTGGTCTAGTTTTCGTAAGTTTTGGCTAACTTTCGTATATTTAGACTAGCTTTTACATGTTTGGGCGTAATTTTCTCATATTTTGGCGTATTTTCTCACGATTTGGCCTTTTTGTGTGTTTGAGAGGGCAAGGTGGTTGTTTATGCCTGTGAGGTTGTTGACCTTGGGGTGGGGAAGGGAGGGGAGGCAGGAGAGCCACCTTAAGACTGGTCATGCTGCTTTTAGTGTCACGTTTCTTGTTGATCTAAGTATAGTTTTCATTGGTGGTTTATGAGTTTACTTGTTGATTGTTAAAGTTTACCTTAATGTAACTTTTGACGTCTGTTTTAGTTTTATTTGTTTTTCAGTGGTATGTGTTTTATATCTTACACGAGTGAGGAAGTATACATGTATCTTTCACTGAGTAAGGGAAGTATGTATACATGTATCTTTCACTGAGTCAGGGAAGTATGTATTTATGTATCTTTCACTGAGTAAGGGAAGTATGTATACATGTATCTTTCACGAGTAAGGGAAGTATGTATTTATGTATCTTTCACGAGTAATAGCGTAAGAACTAAGGCAATATGTGTCTCTTTCACGAGTAAAATGTCATGATTGTTAAGGTAAATAAATTGGAGGTAGAATCTCCACAGGTAACCCTTTGCACTCCTTACTTTGATAGTGGCACCCCAGTTGACCTACTTGGCACTCATCTACTGTACACAACACATTCTTTGACCCTCCTCCCCCCCCCCTCCCCCAACTCCAGACGCTATGTAGACGTGGATGTACTTGTTTTATACTTGTTTTGTACGACTCTTTCATGTTTTATACTGGTTTTGTATAACTCATTCATGTTCTATACATGTTTTGTAACGTTATTATGTTTTATACCTACTTTGTACGACTCTTTCATGTCCTATACTTGTTTTGTACGACTCATTTTCCCCCCATCTTTCAGGGTTGTATAGACTATCCGTGGTCCATCCTAGACAAAATAGGCGGAGAAAGATTTTTATAGAGAGACAAATATACATATTGTCTATATTGGGGCTGTTTGCTCTGTTCCTGTTGTTATATACTGTTTACCTAGTTCGAGTTTGGATTGTTTGCTGTTCTCCTGTTCATCTTGTCTATATTTGGTCTGTTTGCTATTCTTGTTTACCTATATCTGTATTAGGATTGTCTGGTGTAATGACATATTGTTTCTCTAGTCTGCCTTTAGACTATGTACTGTACTGATATATTTGGTATCTTGTGCTGTAATTTTTAATGACCTTTCTCTCATCATCTCCTCCTACAGAGCCCAGCGCTTACTGTAGCCATCAAAAGTATCACCAAGAAGAACATCGCCAAAAGTCAGAACCTCCTCAGTAAAGAGATAAAAATCCTAAAGGTAAGTGAAGGATTTAATGACACGTTGATATCTTTCGTTTGATTACAGAACCAGATAACATTTTTCCTCCTCCGGGATATCTTGTGGAGTGAGATAACCAGTATATAACTCACATCAGATATCCTTAAAAATGTTTATTTTTCAGTTTTTTGGGGGGATTTTTTTTTTGGGGGGGGGAGGTGTTATTTTAACCAGAATTGATTTTGATGTCTACTTTTATTTCTCTTGTTATTGTTATATAATTCTGGGATTTTTGGTATTAACCTTTTGTTAGTTTGTGGGATTTTGTTGATTGAAGAGATATTTATTGCTTTCAAAAGAGTTTAGTTGATAGTATCGTTATATGTCCCTTTTACCTTGGTCAGTATTGGAGTATTAATAAACTGAGATGTGTATGAAATAAGGTGTGTGTACTGTGCATGAAGTGTGTTGGAGAGATGTGTGTTAACGAGGTCTGTGTGTGTGTGGGAGAGGTGTCTTAGGTGTTTCATGTTGCAGGTAAAAGGTGTTTGAAAGTCCCTCAAGGTGTGTGTTGGTAAGGGACAGGTGTGTGAGTCATACAGGTGTGTGTAAGGGCGAGAGAGGTGGACGTCCCCTTAGTGTGTGTGTATAGCAGCAAATGTGTCATGAGTGGGGTTGTTGTCTTATGTTTGTAGGGAGGGGGGCTTGTTTGTGGAGAGGGAGGGGGGCTTGTTTGTGGGAAGGAGGAGGGAGGGCTTGATGTGGCCGAGGAAACACTGTATTACCATGTTGCAGCAATAAGGGTTAGTTTGTTATTCTAGTCTGAGTCGTGGTTTTCACCCCACCCTCCCTCCCCCTCCCCCTTCCCCCTCCCCCAAAAGTGTGTCAAAGTTCTTGGGTGGTAATCAAGCATTGGGGTGAGAGAAAGAGGGTTCAGTGGACTGGGCTGGTGTGGGCGGGTGGGTGATGTGGGTGGAAGGGTTTAGTGGACAGAAGTGGCGGGTGGGTGGTGTGGGCGGAAGGGTTCAGTTGACGGAAGTGGTGGGTGGTGTGGGTGGGTGGTGAGGGCAGAAGGTGTGGGTGGGAGGGTTAGTGGTGACGCCCTGGGCCTTGAATCTTATCTTGACTTGTTGTGACTGCGGTACAACACTCGCTGGTGGTGGTGGCGGCGGACGAATGAAGTTTTCTTATTCTGCTTATTTCCCAACTCTTCCTCCTACCTCTCTTCCTCCTCTTTCTCCTCCCTCTCTACTCTTCCTCCCCCTTCCCTCTTAATTTCTGCTCCTTTCACCTCTCAGTCCTCCTTTACCACCTCTTTCTTCCCCTCTTCTTCCTCCCTTTCTTTCCTCCTCCCCTTTTTCCTGCTTCTCCTCCCTGCTTCTTCTTTCCTCTTCTACTCTTTTCCCTCCTACCCTTCTATCACCCTTTCCTCCTCTGCTTCATAACCAGAATTCACCTGACCGGCAACAGTAAGTGGTTTCTGTGTGTGTGTGTGTGGTTGAAGCGATCATTCAGGACCCCGACACAGCTAGAGTGACAGTGAGACAGCTCCACTTATCACTGGTAATGCTCAAGTGTCACTCCAGGGAAGGCCGAGGTCACCCGCCGCTTGAATGAAACAGTCACTAAGGATTATTATATTATATCTTGTTTTCCACTTGTCTTCCCCCTCCTCCTGTTGTTATATTATTGAAACTAAGGCTTGGGGTTTGAAGCATCATTAGGGTTCGAATTTTCAGCGGGGTTCGAAACTTTATTAGGGTTCGTAGCTTCATTGGGGTTTTCGAAGCTTCATAAACCCAGCATTTGAAGCACATACTGTATATTAAAGACATATACATAACGAAATAGCTTCAGTAACTTAGTGAACCATGCTTCATAATCCCGGCCACGAAGCACCTAAAACAACAACAACTGGAGCTAGAATTAATATTACTTTATCTATTATTAATGAAAAAAAGATGATGAATTTAAGATAAGGATTAAAATAAAAGTTTTGGAGATGAGTGGCAAATGACGGGGGATTGATGTGACATAATGCTGCTATGGTGGTGCGATTGGCAGTGATGATGGTAGTGGTGATGGTAGTTATGATAGTGGTGCTGGTTGTAGTGGTGGTGATAGTGGTGGTGTTGTCATGTATGTCAGTTCTTTGTCAAGTGGCGGCTGTGTCATCTGTTTTGTAACTATCATTATATAGTGAGTATGGGAGGTATAGTGTTAAGCTTGTCAGTGTGTGTGTGTGTGTGTGTTTTATGGATGGGCTGCAGTTACCTTGACTCATAATGGTTGAGTTGAATGTGGAAGGAAAATTTATGCTTTCTCTCTACTGGTAATGAGGACGAGTATTCTTTCCTCCTCCCTCCTCTTCCCTCCTCTTCCTCCCTCTTCTTCTTCCTCTTTCTTCTCACTCCTCTTCCTCCCTCCTCTTCCTTTTCCCTCCTTCTCTCCCTCCTTCATCCTTTGTCTTCTTCCAGGATAAATTACCTGTTCTTTGCTTTAAGGTTTGATCTTTGCTTAATTAGTGAACAGTTTATATCAGGTGTGTTGGTGACTGATTCTTGCTCACCTGATGGTTGGCTTCATGTTATTCTCACTACATGTGTGTGTGTGTGTGTGTGTGTGTGTAGTATGTGTGTGTGTGTGTGTGTAGTATGTGTGTGTGTGTGTTTTCAATGCCGTTGGTAATTTGGTGTATTAATAATTCTCTCTTAATAGATACACAAGTTTGGTTATGTCATATTAGTGTTCAGTGGACAAGGTTAGGTTAATTTGGTTACGGCGGAAAAAAGGAGAAGAAAAACGAAATGGCAGGACCTCTGTTACTTGGCTTTGAATCAAGAGTCGAACATCACACCAAGGACATCTGGGTCTGGCTGGTGTGTGTGTGTGTGTGTGTGTGTGTGTGTGTGTGTGTGTGTGTGTGTGTGTGTGTGTGTGTGGCCCTACTGTTATTGTTGTCTTAATTATCTAGCTGCATTATTATTTACCTCACGAGTCTGAAGAGTAAACAAGATTACATTAAGATCCAAATTAAGATTATAACTTTAATTATCATAAACAGATAGTTTGTCAGGTACCGAATGTTTGTCGTGTTGAGTACGAAGGAGTGGTTGGGACTTGGGTTCACAGTTCTCACCTTCAACACCTACTACAGAAAGTGAAAGGTGTCATTGAAGTTATGTTACCTGATATTATACCACACACGTCCTCCCCAGGTGTAATTGATATTAATTATGATAAGGATAACAATGGTAATAATAATAATAATAATAATAATAATAATAATAATAATAATAATAATGTAATAATAATTTTAATAATTACTTCAAACATACAGGAATTAAAGACACACAAACACTATTTTTTTTTTACAACTTGGCCCCCTCCTCCCCTACCCCCCCTCCAAATCGAGCCGTACTGACCACCACTCTCTCCCCTAGCTGTGTGTTGCGTGACCAAAGTAAACACAACAAAGCGATGCCACTATGTACCGTAGATAACACCCCACTCCACTCCACCCCACTCCACTCCACCCCACTCCGCTCTACCCCACTCCACCACTCTCTACCGTAGTATGTCAGTCAGTAAGTCTTAAGAAACTTGTGACCTGGTTTAAGGTGTTCGCTCGTCCCTGGGTTAAATCTTTGTAATGTATGAGTTTCCTATATAGAGAGCTTATTTAATTGAGGTAATTAAATGTTCCCTCCGTAACTACTAATGAATACAAAATATATACTAATTAAAACCTTCATTACTGCTTAAGGGTGTTAATACTGTGGTGATTATATAAGGTTTATTTTTAGGTTTATTTTTAGGTTTAAGTTGCCCTTTTACACTATGTTTATGGCGTGTTAACCTAAGCTTCTTCTAGACACACCTGCGTACACACACACACACACACCAACACACGTGCGTGCTCCAGGTAGGTATACGCCACGTGCTTAGCGTTGACGTGTTTACGATGCAGTCTAGGTGGCTTACCTGTATAGCACCTGAGAACCACGTCATCATCGTCGGAGTTGTCAGTGTAGTTAGCTTTTAGATTTTTATTTCCTTTACATATACTGTGGACGAAGGCTTCAGGTTTGTGTCTAGATCGTTATCCTCTTCTGGGGGTGGGTTAGGCTAGGGGCAGTCATGGGTTAGGTTAGGTTAGGTTTAGGGGTGGATTAGTGACGCTACTATATATATATTTTGATCTCTGTATACGTCTGCTGATCTAATCTGTGTTTATCCTGTTGTCTTGTTTAAATGTTTACACAGAGACGTAACCACCAGCTTAACACAACAGTTATCGTCAGCACAGTGATACTTGCTTGGCCTTACTTTCAAGAGATGTGCTGAGCTTGGGAGTGAGTAACAGGAGCTGTTTATTGATTATTTACGGAATTTATATGGTCGGGTAGTGAAAGTGGGTGTGTAGATTTCACTGTAGGTGTGATTAATACATCATTATACCGGAGCAGGACATGGGGAGATGAGCAGGGCATGGGGAGATGGGCAGGGCATGGGGAGATGGGCAGACATGGGGAGATGGGCAGACATGGGGAGATGGGCAGACATGTGTTGTTTGTTTACTAAGTTAGAGAACGTGGTCGACTTTAGCTTCCCAGGAAACAGGTGGTGGTGGGAGGCTGAGGTCTGAGGCGTCTAGATGGTGGAGGTGTTGGGGAGGAAACTGAGCCTTACCTCTATAGCTCCCAGGGATCACTTTAGTGTGTCTGGTATCACTCACGGTGTTGCATGGCTCTAGGCTGTGTTAGCTTGGTCTCTGGGGTGAGCTAAATGTGTGTGACTCAAGGTTAACCAGTAGTGGGTGTCCTCTGTGTGTGTGTCTGTACGTGCGTGAGTGTTTGTGTATATACGTACCTCGGTGTTTTATGTACCGTACGTGTTTGTTTGGTTACAGTACGTGTGTTCGTATTCGTATGCAAAACCGGAATTTCTGCAGATTTTGGCGTTGAAGGATATTCGTGATTGTCTTTTTTTTTTTTACCAGGTATATAATGAATGACTACAGTACAAGCGTGTGTTGCATGTCGGCCGCTGATGATAAACTCACTGCGTTTATTCCTTGTCATTATAGTTTCTCTCTCGCCTGATTATGTAGTACCCAAGTGTGTGTGTGTGTGTGTGGTTTGACCCGTTAATGACCCTGACTTACCGTTAGATTGTGTGAAATATGACGTAAGTAAAGTTGTCTTAGTGTTTATTCCTTTGCTTTTATCCCCCCCCCCTTACACTCCAAAAAGTATCTGTACTTGGGGTGATCGATGGATTTCAGAATGAACACTGTCAAAATCCTTCATCCCTTGTGTCATATTTTTTCAACACAATTTTGTAGAGATAGTTTTTTTTTAAGTGACTGCACTTCATGTGATTTAGAGTAACTTCATGTAACACTTATTTTTTGTTACTAGTGAATTTTATTGAAGTATTGAATTGCGTTTCCTCGACCTCTAAGTGACACGTGACCTTTGGAAAGCAAGTTTCTTCTGTTTTTTTTTCTCGAGTTCGTTTTATGACGCACCTGGTCACGAACTGCTACCTCTCCCTCTCTCTGTCTCTCTTACTGATACTTTAATTACTGCCTCGTGTTGTGTGAAGTGTATAGTGTCCACTTTATGATGATGAAGCTGCCTCTCTCTCTCTCTCTGAAGTAGTTTTTATACTTCCCCTCCTGTGTAAGTTAAGCTATTGTTATTTCGATGTGAAAATAATTTGGTTACGTATTTGTCTTGGATACCTTTCTGTTATGCAAATTAAGATACAACCTTCACACACTCACTACATTAACCAGGTTGGATATATTACAGTATTAAGTAGTGTCACTGTAACCTGCTTATTATCATATTTATATTTGTTTTATTTCTGTATTATCGATGTACCAGGCTTCCTCAATATTCAGGCTATGTGGTTTTTCCTATGTTATTGCACCAGTCACTGTATTAGGTACAAATGCAAGCGACTGTACCCATAGGGATTACTGTACCTGTATTGAATTAACTATACCTGTAATTTATATATCGTTTTATTCTTGTACGGTAATAATATTTATAAATCTCTATGCGTGTGTATTTTGTTACTAATGCAGGACGTTTAATATATATATATATATATATATATATATATATATATATATATATATATATATATATATATATATATATATACATACTGTATTTTTGGTGTGATTTGATATCAACCTTCAGTACGATAGCGTAACAATGGCCTCGTGTGTGTGTGTGTGTGTGTGTGTGTGTGTGTGTGTGTGTGAGTGTGTGTGTGTGAGATAGATAGTTGTTGAGAGTCAAGGTTGGTGGTAATGGTGGGTGATGGTGGTAGGTAGTAGTGGAGTGGGTGGTGGTTGTAGTGGTGGTGGTAGTGGTACTGGTGGTGAGCGAGTGTAAACAAAAGCGCCCTTGGTGACTAAAGATAGAAATGTACCCTGGAGTAAATTTGACAGTGGATATCTCAGATGATTCATTATAACAACTGATGTATTAAGATATAGGTGGAGGCCATTTTGAACTGACATCACGGCCTGACCTTTATTTCAGCGAGGTTACAGTGTTATATTTCAGCGAGGTTACAGTGTTATATTTCAGTGAGGTTACAGTGTTGTATTTCAGCGAGGTTACAGTGTTATATTTCAGCGAGGTTATTCAGTATTAGGTTACAATGCCATGGTAGGTGGTGGACGAGACGTAAACACACATGGTAGTAAAGTATTAGTACTGTACACAGACCTTGACCCAGCTGCTTGGACTAACCGAGCAGAGGAGATGAGGAGATAGAAGTGGTATAGGGGAGAGGGGTAACATAAGAGAAACAACAACAACAACAACAACAACAACAATAACAGCAACAACAACAACAACAACAATAACAGCAACAACAATAACAACAACAACAACAACAACAATAACAACAACAACAATAACAGCAACAACAACAACAATAACAACAACAACAACAACAACAACAACAACAACAACAACAACAATAACAACAACAACAACAACAACAACAACAATAACAGCAACAACAACAACAATAACAACAACAATGACAGCAACAACAACAACAGCAACAATAACAGCAACAACAACAACAATAACAACAACAATAACAGCAACAACAACTAGAATAACAACAACATCAAGAATAACAATAACAGCAACAACAACAACAAATACCGACAATAACAAGAATAACAAAAACAACAACAATAACAAGACTAACGACAACAACAACAACAACAACAGCTGAATGGACAAAGGCGAATGAGATCCCAGAATCCAACTGAGAATGGTTCCTTGTTTACATTTTATCACGTAGAGTTGTCAGTTGGATGTGTTTTTCTGATTTAGCTTCAATAATTCGTGAGAGAGAGAGAGAGAGAGAGAGATTGTACCGCCCGTCTCTATAGAAGAAAGTCCATCCTCACTGTGCTGGATTGGTACTACTGCTGGGTCCACTTTCACTTTCCGTTGCTGATTATGTCTGGGTGAATTATTAGTGTCACGCTTTTGATGGTATTTTAATGGTGAAAGGATTATATAGCTCAGGGGAGAGTTAGTTTTATGGTGTTTAGGATAGTGAGAGGAAGGAAGAGTTGTTTTTGAGCTATGGTGGTGAGGGATGGTGGTGAGTGATGGTGGTGAGGGATGGTGGTGAGTGATGGTGGTGAGTGATGGTGGTGAGGGATGGTGGTGAGTGATGGTGGTGAGTGATGGTGGTGAGGGATGGTGGTGAGTGATGGTGGTGAGGGATGTTGAGTGAGTGGTGATGGTGTGTGTGAGGTGGTGGAGTGATGGTGGTGAGGATGGTGGTGAGTGATGGTGTGAGGGATGGTGGTGAGTGATGGTGTGATGATGGTGGTGAGTGATGGTGTGAGGGATGGTGGTGAGGGATGGTGTGAGGGATGGTGGTGAGTGATGGTGGTGAGGGATGGTGGTGAGGGATGGTGGTGGTGGTAGTAGTAGTATGGTAGTGGTGGTAAGCGTTCTCTCAGTATGTGATGGTGTGGTCATTGCTTGCCTGGTGGAGGACGCCAGTGTGTGTGTGTGTGTGTGTGTGTGGGAAGGTTCTCAGACACTGGACCACCATCACCACCTCAGGAGAAATCGCTCCACTACTGCCACACTTTCTGCACACACACACACACACACACACACACACACACACACACACACACACACACCTATCACCACATCTCCCACAACAACAGAGTGAGTCAGGCTGTGATGCTGAAACTTACCCTCAAATGAAAACAATGGTGACAGAGGCATATGTAACGGGAGGGGGGGAGGGAGGGGAGGGGCTTCTAATAAACAGTCCCCTTCACATAAGTTGGCAACCTGTCCTAACCTTCCCTCCACCCCTCCCCGCTAACCCATCCCCGCCTAACCCCTCTCTATCCCTCGCCTAACACTACCCCCCTGCCTCCTCCTCTCTCCCGGTCGTATCCTGGAAGCGTCCTTGTGTGGGGGATAAGGGAGGGAGGCGGGGGCTCTTTTACGTAACCTCCTCAGCTGCCGTTACTATGGGCATTGCAGACGAACGGACCTTTACGAGCGATTATTACACAATTAGGTGAAGGTTGTGTGTGTCAATAGCGTGAGGAGTAGATGCTTTATATAGCTGTGGAAGAGAGTAAATTTCCCTTACGATTCAGTATATATTTTCCTATTAACATTTTTATTATTAATAGTTTGAATAATTTGGTCGGTATAGGAATTATATTGGTTCAGTGTGGATGGGGGGGACAAGATAGAGTGATTAATTACTGTAATATTGTAATGCATGTGGGAGATAATTATTACATTACGGAGGGGAAGGGTAGAAGTCATTAATTACTGTACACCGAAGGAAAAAGACGAAATAGTTAAAGGAGAGAGAGAGAGTAACGGGTTGGAGAGAATGAATACGGAAGCTATGAATGCAATGAATGGGGGAGAGAGAGAGAGGTGGGAGGGTGACGGTAGGAGAGAGAAAGGAGAGATAGATTGAATAAAGAAGATACGAATGCAGGGAGAAAGGAGGAGAGAAGAAGAAGAAAAAAATAAAACGGTGGCAGGCGGTGAAGGAGAGAGGTAAGCCCTACCACCCTACACACACACACACAACCCAACACCGTCTGCACTGTTTGGATGGCACGCTGCCTTACATAACCTCCACGTGGGCGGGCCGACCATTGAGGGGCGTGGAGGTGGGTGGAGCGTGTGGGGGGGTAGGAAGAGCCCGAGGGAGGAGTGAGAGAAGGGAAGTGAGGAACAACACAATGCAGATGTAAGGAACTAAGAATATATGTGATAATGATATAAAAGAATAAGTGAAACATAGACTAAAGAGTGAGAATGTAATTGTAGATAAAACGAAGGAAGGAAGAAGAGAGAAGGTGAATAAATAGGTACTGGAGAGCGTTGCAGGTCAGAGATGGGGGAGGGGGGGGGGCAGGGATCTTGATTAGTATGCAGGTGTATTGACTCTGGTCTTACCTTTGTTCATCATGAAACCTGAAGACATTACCAACAGAAACACAGGTAACTCATTAACAGACAGACGTAAACAACAGTCTCAGTGCTTGTTTACTTGTTTATCATGAGGCTGACGACACTACCAAGAGCTTGACAAGTGATTCACAGACTGTCAACACAGAGGGACGGTGTACTTTATAAAGGACTGTGGTGTTGTGTAAATGGTAAATATTGAACACTGGAATTATCTGTTAAACTCGGTGAGAAAGGAGACTTAAGTTGGTGGTGAGAACCTTCAGCGTGTCTCCTGAAGGTTCTTCCTCGCCCCGGGTGTTGTCTCCTCCTTCAGTAGTTTCCTCTCTTGGGTGTTTCTTCCGGTTGGACTTTATGTGAATCCCCAGTCCTGATTGGTTGTGGTTTTGCTGATTGCCATCCTAATCTTTCCTAATCTAAACTATGGCTTAACTCTCTGTATTTACTCCTTCAGTAGATGTGTCCCTCCATAAGTCTCTCCTTCAGTAGATGTGTGTAAGGGTCTCGTAGGAAACCACTAAAATCCGGAGAGGTCTTGGTGGAGTGCCCTGCGGTCGCTTCCCTGCCCCCCCCCCCCATCCCTCCTTCCTCTCACCAATTACCTCCTGAAATAGCTGCCCCCCTCCTCAGACACTAGTGCCTTCCCCAGACAGGTCCACTACGACCACTCACCCCCCACTCACCTATTTACACCCCTCCTGGACAACCTCCTGGTAACACCCACCCTCCCTCCCTCCCCTCTCTCTCTCTCTCTCGTCTCAATACTACCCCCAGGATCGTGGTCCCTCTTGAATACCACTCTGCTACGCTTTCCACCTCCCTTTCTCCCTCCTACCCGACCCCTACCTCTCCCCTCTCATTAAGCAACATTCATCTGGTGTTATTGTTTACAAGTGACACAATGTTAACTGGTTGTTATTCTCGTGGCCAAGGGTATGTAAGTTGACCATCCCCACCAGGAGAGAGCTGCGATGTGCAACAGTGTGCAAGGCTCTACCATGATGCTTTCCCCTGGTGGTGGTGAGTGGTACTGGTGGTTTGGTAACAATGGTGGTTAGTGGTGATGGTGGTGTTGTTGGTTAGTGGTGGTTGGTTGGTGGTGGTGGGAGTAGAGGGCAGTGGTGGTTGTTGGCAGTTGTAGTGATGATGATGATGGGAGAAACGACCTAAGACAGCTAGAGGTATTACAGAAGACCTCCTCACACAGTCTTTGCTCCACCCTCAACATTGAATAATAACAAGACGGGGCTCCTCGTTACATACTAAAACATTAACCTTAACTTCAGCTTCTGGTTATAAAGTTAAACTCAGGCATCTCCACCTAACCTCACCTGTCGTACCTCACCTGTCGTGTCGTGACCTGTACCTCACTTGTCGTGTCGTGTACCTCACCTTAAGTAGGGCATCACTGTTTTAGTCTTCGTTTTCTGATTTTCTCCTGCCTGTGCTTCCCATTTTCTATATTTACTTCAACTCTTTTTGTTTACTTGTATTAATCCATTGTCTCTCATTCCCTAGTCTGACCCTTTGTGTCTTACACCCCTTCCATCTTTTCCTTTTCATCGTTCTTCTTCTTTCTCCTCCTCTTCGTATCCCCTGTTCCCTCTCCCTTTCTCTTTTATCCTTCCCACCTCTCCTTCCTCCCCTTCTTTATTCACTTCCCTTTTTTCTCTCTGCATCTTCAGGTGTTTCATTCTCCATCTTCCCCCCCATACACACTTAGGCATTGTGTAAATACTAACAACAACACTCTACTAAGCTGTATATAATCATTGTAAACATTAGGAACATGTTGGCAGCCACAACTAGTTCAGCGAGACGGGATGGCCATTAGTGTGTGTGTGGGGTAAGGTTGGGGTGTGTGGTGGGTGTAGGAGGGGGTCTAGTGGGTGTAGGTGGATATAGGAGAGTAAATTAGGGTGTGTGGTGGGGTTATGAAGGTGTCTGATGGATGTAGGTGGGTTTATTAGGGTGTGTGGTGGGTGTAGGAGGGGGTCTAGTGGGTGTAGTTGGATGTATGAGGGTGAATTAGGGTGTGTGGTGGGTGTAGGAGGGCGTTAAGTGGGTGTAGTTGGATGTATGAGGGTGAATTAAGGTGTGTGGTGGATGTAGGAGGGTGTCAAGTGGGTGTAGTTGGATGTAGGAGGGTGAATTAGGGTGTGTGATGGGTGTAGGAAGATGTGTGGTGGGTGTAGGAAGGTTTAGTAATGTGTAGGAGGGGGGGGGACCTGATGGGTGTAGCGGGGTGGAGTAAGGTGACTTCGGTGAGTGTAAAGAGGGTATATACACATAACTACGGAAGCTGTGGTTAAATGGGTGTAGCGTGGATGGATGGGTGGATGGGTGTACAGTAGTGGATGGTGTAACAGCAAGAGTGTGGCTGAAGGAACTGTGTCGGGCTGTGCTCATAACTCTCTACCCTGCACCTCGCAATCTCATGCACGCGCGGGGGAGGTTTTGAGTGCACTTCTCGTCTTCATCTAACCCATTAACGCATGTATGCATATTCATATAAGTGTGTGTGTGTGTGTGTGTGTGTGTGTGTGTTCCGTCTGCCTGGTAGTCTTTACTGCCTCCTGCCACCACCTCCCTCCCTCCCTCCCTCCCTCACACACACACCTGCCACTGGCTTTCATGTCCGCTGCTTCCACGATGACACATAACACCCTTCTGCTGACTGCCGTTACTCCAACACCACCAACACGCTCCCTCCTTCTCCTCCTCCTCCACCACTCCTCTACACCTCTTCCACAACGCTCCTCCCTCCGCAGCACGCCCAATTTTCCTCCTCCACGCTCCCTCCCTCCCCCACACAGTTACTGCCGCCTCTCACTGAGTCACCACTAAGACATGGCACCTTCCAACGATTCTTTTTTTACCATCATTAATTCTACTTATGGCGTCGACCGAACCAGTACATGGCTCGAATGATGTTTTTAAGTAGTTTTGGTATTACTGGGGATGGTGTGTGTGTGTGTGTGTGTGTGTGTGTGTGTGTGTGTGTGTGTGTGTGTGTGTGTGTGTGTGTGTGTGTGTGTGTGTGTGTGTGTGTGTGTGTGTGTGTGTGTGTGTGTGTGTGTGTGTGTGTGTGTGTGTGTGTGTGTGTGTGTGTGTGTGTGTGTGTGTGTGTGTGTGTGTGTGTGTGTGTGTGTGTGTGTGTGTGTGTGTGTGTGTGTGTGTGTGTGTGTGTGTGTGTGTGTGTGTGTGTGTGTGTGTGTGTGTGTGTGTGTGTGTGTGTGTGTGTGTGTGTGTGTGTGTGTGTGTGTGTGTGTGTGTGTGTGTGTGTGTGTGTGTGTGTGTGTGTGTGTGTGTGTGTGTGTGTGTGTGTGTGTGTGTGTGTGTGTGTGTGTGTGTGTGTGTGTGTGTGTGTGTGTGTGTGTGTGTGTGTGTGTGTGTGTGTGTGTGTGTGTGTGTGTGTGTGTGTGTGTGTGTGTGTGTGTGTGTGTGTGTGTGTGTGTGTGTGTGTGTGTGTGTGTGTGTGTGCGTGTGTGTGTGTGTGTGTGTGTGCGTGTGTTCATATGGGGTAAATAAAAGACCTACAGAAGACTCCAGAGAAAGAGGGAATGGAGTAAGTGGGGAGGATACAAGGAGAGGGATGAGAGGGACGAAGAACACACGAGAGGACTAAGTCTACAATATCTACACATTTCTGTTCATAATCCTCAACTTGTTCAATACTATCTCAGTTCCTTTACATACCAACCCCCAGTCGTCACTTCCCTCCGTGTTGACTGCCTGCTCATAAACATACTTCTGGTTAATTTTAGTCTATTTAAAAGATAAAAATGATTTGTAAGATTATTATTCAGTGGTTGTACACACACACACACACACACACAACACACACACACACACACACACACACACACAATACTAATAATACACAACACACACACAACACACAATAATAATAATAATAACACGTGTTGAGTTTGCAACATGTGGTTTCATGGTCACACCCGAATAGCGTCTTGGCATATTTTTGTTGGTTCAGGATTTGGCTTTACTCAAGTTTTTAATAATTTTTTGATGTTTATATACATTTTTTTTTCTCCTGTGTGACTCCTTTGGCTTAAGGTCTGACGCATTTATTTGGACGATTATTCTTTCAATTTCCAAAAGTTTATTCCATTCCATATTTTTGTTGTTGTGAGTCAGGAACATACAGTGATGATGTCCTAAGTCTCGGTACAGTTCGAGGCCACACAACCTCACTTACTTCGGTGTATAAGCGACCTAAGTTTGGTCCTCAGTGAATAGAATAGTGTTTATGGTGAGGCGAGTTTGGTCAAGGATAGCTAGAACTTTGTGTCTTGTGTGGGGAGGACTAGAGAGAGAATGGTGAGGGTGGGGAGAGAATTAGGAGGGTGGGGAGAGAATTGGGAGGGTGGGGAGAGAATTGGGAGGGTGGGGAGAGAATTGGGAGGGTGGGGAGAGAAGAAGTATGTTGGGGGGGGGTTATTATTAAAGATGGGGAAGATTCTCAGAACCTCCTCCCCACCACACACACACGGGAGGTCCGAACTTACATACACACCCCTCCCCCTAACATACGCACATATCCTGACGTATGTATGGAGGTCCTAAAATATACGATTATACTTGGGCCTCAGCATTCGCACCCACATATCCAGACATACACATGGGGCTTCGTGTGGGCGTGGCGAGGAAGAAACTACATATTTGTGTGTATTTTCACCCACATAACTTTGTTGTATCTTTGCTGTGTTATATGTGCATGTGTTTTATCCTGAAGTAATAATAATAATAATAATAAGTAATAATGATAATATGGTTTGAAGGACTAAGTTTGTGTAAGAAATTATACTGACTTGTGAATTTTTTTTGTGTGAAAAACCTTAAAAGTGTGTGAAAAACTACTGTATTATGTGAAAATCTACAGTATTATGTGAAAAACTACAATATTATGTGAAAAACTACAATATTATGTGAAAAACACTGCATTACGTGAAAAACCCATATTTAGGTGAAAACTACATACTAAAGATGAAGATTCTAAAGTTTACAGTGAAAGTTTTATTAATTTTCTTGTGTGCATATATTTTTATTCTGTGTTTGTATATGATAAATATTTTGCTTATGGCGTATGGTGGATTAATGTGTGTGTGTGTGTGTGTGTGTGTGTGTGTGTGTGTGTGTGTGTGTGTGTGTGTGTGTGTGTACCCTCGTGACCTCGCCAAGCTTTGCATTGGTAATTCAGATATTTGCATCGCGCCCTACCCCCTTTTTTTTCCCCAAAACTTTTCATAACTTGTAGAAAAAATATATCAAAATTGTAAAAAAAAAATAATAAAAAAAAAAGTCGCTGTAAAAATGTATATTGTAAACCCCCAAAAAATATGTAAAGGAATTAACAAAAATACTAAAAATAATACAAAATAAAATCGAGGTCCAGTTGATATAAATACAATACGAGTTTACTTATTGATGTGTATACAATATTATACTGGTGGAATATGTCCGAAACCTTACCAGAGTTACATGCATTTACAGGACTCTGGTACAGCATATAATTTGTATTTTTTTTATGTATTCTACTTTTGGATATTTTCTGTTTGTTGTCTTGGTATTTTTTGTTAGTTTGTATACTTTTGTTTTATCATTTGTTGTTTTCTCTCTTTATCTGGTGTTTATTTATCATTTAATTCACAATTATGAGAGGCGAAAGGTTGTATTATTATTATTATTATTATTATTATTATTATTATTATTATTATTATTATTATTATTATTATTAGGTGTAGTAGGTGTTGCTGGGGGTCTTCTAATCACCTGGCGTTGTGATACAGGTGTATGATCGATCTTCAGGTGTGTGGGGTGTAGTGTGGTCTTGGCGTAAGTGTTGCCAGTGGTGTGGTGTTCAGCGGTCACACACACACACACACACACACACACACACACACACGAGTTTTATCTTTTAAAATTTTCCTCAGTTCCGTTGCGTCTCTCGTTTCTTCTTCTTCTTCTTCTTCTTCTTCTTCTTTGTTGATTGTTGACAAAGACGCGTGAGTGTTTATTTTTATTATTGTTGTCATTAAAGATTGGGTTCCCAGGTGTAGTTGTGGTGACGGAGGGTGGTGAAGGAGGTGGATGATTGACTTAGAGGAGGTGGATGATTGACTTAGGACTAGTGGTGAGGAGGGATGGTTGAAGGGTGGGTAAGGGGTGGGGAGGGGGTGAGTGAGTAATGGTGGAGAAGTAGGTTATGGTGGGGAGGAGGGGTGGTCAAGTGAACAAGCAGGACCGGTATTGGTGTAGGTGGGGGAACTTGTGGTGGGTGGGAGGGCGTGGGAGGGAAGCAGGACGCAACACTCCTTTATGACTGGTAGCCTTCACCACCCACCTGGTCAGTGCTGCTGAGTGGGCAGGTGCACTCATGTCTCCTCCTCCTCCTTCCTCCTCCTCCTCTTCTTCGTCCTCCTCCCCGTCTTTGTTCTCCTCCTCCTCTTCTCCTTCCTCCTCCTCCTCCTCCTCTCCCCCCTCCCCTCCCCCTTAGAAGAGTAATGTTACCTGGGTGAAATTAACTCGCCACAATCCACCGCCATCACCTGGAAGTCACTAAACCCACGCCTCCCAATTAACACTGTATCCTAACTCCGTAATTTAACACAACTCGTCACTGTTCACTGTAGCTCTTGTGGATCACTGTTAAATCTGACTTCATAGTAGTATTGTATGTTAGTATTAAGACCTTCCGAGTGTTAGTCCGTAATTGAGTGTTAGTCCGTAATTGAGTGTTAGTCCGTAATTCAGTAGACTCAAGCATCTCAGCTCCACCAAACCTCACCCTTGTATTTCTTTTTTTTTTTAACCTGACTTGATTTTTTTTCTTTTTTGTGTGTCTTTAAATCTAGTTATCGTTACGGGTTTGGCCGCACACTCTCAGGGTTAAGTAAAATAGCTTGTAAGTCTCTCTCTCTCTCTCTCTCTCTCTCTCTCTCTCACCGTGAACTTGGTGGCCGAGCTGTGAGAAAATTGGCTTTGGGGGACACACACACACACACACACACTGGACAAAGATGGACTTTTCTTATTATATCACTTAATATAACTGTATAAATGATGACATATATATATATCAACACTACTAATTATATACTGTTATAGGCAAAATTATATATATATACATACATATATAAAACTGTCGTGTGTCCTGTCACCTCTTGAGCTATAAGGTATATGAGTATGATTATGGGGATATATTAAGAAGATAGGGAGGTACAATTAGAACTATAATACCGTATAATTAGGATCACCAGGGAAGATGTTATTGGCGGGTGTACCATTGATTGTGTTTTTCTTTATGTTGTGGTGGATTTGTGTTCCTGTGTGTGTGTGTGTGTGTGTGTGTGTGTGTCGTGCAATTTGTGTGTAAGTGTGTGTGTGTGTATGTTGCATCATGGGTAATTCGTGTTCGTGTGGCCAATATCGACACAGTATAGCAGCTTTAAATTCCAGTGGCGTTTTTACGTTTGTATTTTGTGATGGTAAATATTAGTGTGTGTGTGTGTGTGTGTGTGTGTTATGTACAATA
The DNA here is from genome assembly GCF_018991925.1 of Homarus americanus. Taxonomy (NCBI): domain Eukaryota; kingdom Metazoa; phylum Arthropoda; class Malacostraca; order Decapoda; family Nephropidae; genus Homarus; species Homarus americanus. The sequence goes on from NW_024723541.1 coordinate 3,438,644, forward strand.
GAGGTGGTAAATGGTGGTTAATGGTGGTAAATGGTGGTTAATGGCGGTTAATAATGTTTATAGTTATGTGTCTAATTAACTTCTTATTTTGGTCATTATCTTGTCACTTGTTATGTATATCTTGATGTCATGTGTCCCTGTACTTGTCTCTGTATATGTGTATCACGACATTACAGCTTGAGTACAGTACGAGTGTTGTATTCTACTCAATGTACCACTAACCTAACCAACATATTACGGTGGAGAGGGAGACAGAGACGCACATGTTGTATCAGGAATCATTGGATGTCAGTCAGCAGGGAACGTGACATGCAGCTTTGTATTAAGTGCTTGATCTCAACAGGCCTAGTCCAAGGTTAGGTGCTCCGTGCTTGTCAAGGTGAGGGCCCCCGTCAAGGTGAGGGCCCCCGTCAAAGTGAGGGCCCCCTTCAAGGTGAGGGCCCCCGTCAAGTTGAGGGCCCCAATGCTACCTCTAGTTCTAGTCTGTCACACTCCTACCCCCAGGTTTTGTAGTATTAGTAGTGAGTTAATGGTGATATTTGCAGCTAGGATGACTGATAAGAGAGACCAGATGATATTTGTATATACTGTTGAAGTGATGAGTGTAGTGTTACTTATTGTTACTTAGTACGACTGATAATAACGTAACGTAACCTAGCCTAACCTAGTCTAACCTAACCCAAGATCCGGTACAACCTAACCTAAGCTTTGGGCGAGGGTGTGTCAATCAGGACTCACCACCTGTGTAAACATAAACAAAACAGTCAGTCAGGTAAGCCAGGATGGTTTAGGTCGCTGAAATATTATACTACACCTATATACTCCAGGACAAGAGTGGGTCAGTACAGGTGTGTTATGTGAGAGGCTGCTGTGGTCATCCTCTCGTCCGTGTGTAAGGGGAGGTCACCGTTATGTCAGAGAGTACGTCTTAAAACCTAACCTAACCTAACCAAGACCTAATACATGCTAACCTAACCTAAGACCCGGTACAACCTAACCCAAGACCTGGTACATGCTAACCTAACCTAAGACCCGGTACAACCTAACCCAAGACCTGGTACATGCTAACCTAACCTAACCTAACCTTTCCTAACCACACAATATCTTTTTTATGTGGTAAGTAATGACGCAGTTGAGGTCGTGTTTGTTTGCTGTTAGATAGATAGATAGATAGATAGATAGGGTGTGTGGTGTGTGTGTGTGTGTGTGTGTGTGTGTGTGTGTGTGTGTGTGTGTGTTGGGCCAGATGGTGCAGGTGGTAGAGGTGGTACGTTCTCTTGTACCCAGCGTTCAGTGACCGCCCGCCCAGCCAGCCGCCCCACCCTCCCTCCCTCACCCTCCTCCCTCCTTCAAGGACAACCTTATCCCCCCTTTCCTCCTCATTTCCACCCCCCTCCCCACACGTCTTACATCCAGTGTCCATTGTTTGAGACACTTACCTGGATTTACTGTTCAATTGCAAGGTCAGTGGGTGTGTGTGTGTGTGTGTGTGTGTGTGTGTGTGTGTGTGTGTGTGTGTGTGTGTGACGGTCTCTGGCTGTCACACTGTCATCTCTTCCAGCTGACGTCATACAGCAGAGGTTTCTTAATATCACTGATGGATGTATTGAGGAAGAAGGAGGTAGACAATGGCTGGTCTAATGGGCCCTACGGAACATGGCGATTGGGCCCCATTAACTACTGGGCCCCTTGACAAACGGGCCCCTTAACTAACGGGCCCCTTAACTACAGGGTCCCATTAGCTACTGGGCCTCTTAACTACTGGGCCTCATTAACTACCAGGTCCCATTAACTACAGGGACCACCCCTTAACTACTGGGTTAGGTGTGGTCGGTGGGACTTAACCAGTTAACAATTTACATAATAGGTGAGTGTAACCGTGGAAGGGAGAGGCCCCGGAGAGATGAGTGGGGGGAGGTAGGGAAACAATGGAGGTGTGTGTGGGAGGGACGGTGTGTGTGTGTGTGTGTGTGTGTGTGTGTGTGTGTGAGAGAGAGGAAGAAAGAGAGAGAGAGAGAGAGAGAGAGGGGGGTGTGTAGGTCTGTTTAAACTTTCAACTGGACGGGTAAATGGTGAAATCAAACTACTGTCGAGTCTCCCGCTAAACCTTGAGTAAAGCTAAATTAACTAAGGGCTTGTTACCGCGTTCTTATCTCGCCTGTTCACTATTGAGTCACCCTTTTCGGCATCAGTCGAAGAGGGAGTTATCTATCTTATCTGTGTGTTGTTATATAAGTGTTTTATATACGGTTTATGATGTTGCATTTGTGTTGTGTATAGCTAAAGTTGTATTTCTGGTTAGTATTGCTGTTATTATTATTATTATTATTATTATTATTATTATTATTATTATTATTATTATTATTATTATTATTGTTGTTGTTGCTCTTTCTCTCTCTATCTGAAAACACCTCCTTTCCTTCCCTTTCTTTCCCACCTTACCTTCCCCCCTCCCCACCTCCCCCTCCTCCCCTCACCCAACCCATCTCCCCTCTTCCCCTCCCCACCCCCTCCCCACCCCCCATCTTCCAAGTGAATCATTACCTCCCACACAAGATTTCCAGACCTGATTGAGAGATTTAAGGCGTCCCTAACTTGCTTGTGGGGAGGACTGGCTGTGGGGAGGAAAATAGGAAGGCTTCTTATATTGACTTAACTCCCGCCATCTTTTGTTCCCTCGATGACCTGTGTGACTCTGAGATGACTTTTGCGACTGAGACTGAGATGACTTTGGTAACTGACTGAGATGACTTTGGTGACTGACTGAGATGACTTTTGTGACTGACTGAGAAAAATTTTGGTGACTGACTGAGATGACTTTTGTGACTGAGAGACTGAGATGACTTTTGCGACTGACACTGAGATGACTATTGCGACTGAGAGACTGAGATGACTTTTGTATTTGTGACTGAGAGACTGAAGTGAGACGATTCTCTAAAAGGTTCTGAAAATAGACCGAGGGAAAACCTGCATTAACATGAAAGAAAATCTCTCTCTCTCTCTCTCTCTCTCTCTCTCTCTCTCTCTCTCTCTCTCTCTCTCTCTCTCTCTCTCTCCACCGTGTCGTAAATAATGACAGGATTATACAGGTAGTTAAGAGGCTAAAGGGTTGACTTAATGAATCGGCCAAGTTGTGTGATAATTCCCCCAGAAGATTATTATTAGTCGTAAGGTATTGTTGTTGTTGTTGTTGTTGTTGTTGTTGTTGTTGTTGTTCTTCTTCTTCTTGTTCTTGTTCTTGTTCTTGTTCTTCTTGTTCTTCTTCTTTTAGTTTGACGTAGATCTCAATAAGTTTCGAGAGAGAGAGAGAGAGAGAGAGAGAGAGAGAGAGAGAGAGAGAGGAAACACCAGACCGATGATTGTGGAGAAGGAGAAGAAGACGAAGTAGATAAAAACGAAGAAGAAGACATTAGAGAATTAGGAATAACGTAAACAAACAGAGGGATAATGAGACATGATAAAGCTTAAGAATAACAAGGTAAGAAACAGGTAAATAACGACATGTAAACAAAAACGAAAACTGGAACGCCACATAAAGTTTTGCTTCCAGAGACACAAGTGAGTATTGACCTCCTCCTCGACCGACCCCCTCCTCCTCGACCTCCCCCCTCCTCCTCGACCTCCCCCCTCCCCCCTCCTCGACCTCCCCCCTCCTCCTCGACCTCCCCCCTCCTCCTCGACCTCCCTCCTCCTCCTCGACCTCTCCCCCTCCTCTTCGTCGTCCCACCTCCTTCAATACACGAACTCAACACGTACGGTACCAAGACACAGAATTTCGAGGATGTTTGATATTCTCGTTTTTAAAGGCAATATTAAGTTCTAGATCCCGTTGTGTGTGTGTGTGTGTGTGTGTGTGTGTGTGTGTGTGTGTGTGTGTGATTTCTACCCCCCCCCATATCATTGTGTTATGTCATAATGTTTTGTTGTGATAAAAATAACAATATTAATGTGTGAGAAAGAGCCGTCGACTTGCAGCTGTCTCACTCCCGCCTGGCCATTGTCCTCACCACCACTACTACCACCACTTTTACTGCCATCACTACCACCATCACTACCACCACTACCACCATCACTACCACTACTACCACCGTCACTACCACTACTACCACCGTCATTGCCGTCGCCACCACCATCCTCATTACTCTTATAGTAAAAAAAAATTTAATCTTTTTTTTTTTTGTCAACCAGTCCCAGCCATTACTGTTTCCTCGCGGTCTTTACCTCAGAATTACCCTCTTGTGTACCCTGAAGCCGTTCATTGTAGAGTTTCTTACTTACTGTATTTGTATTTACAGTTGGAATCGTTTGAAGGAGTCACATGGGTCCTAGTCTTAATGATCCCCGAACCTAACCTAACCTAACCTAACCTAACCTAACCTAACCTGCTTGAGAAGAAAACATTTAAGAATATATTTTTTTGCTGTCCAGATGTTGTCAGTAACGTGTTTTGTCTTCCTTGGTTGAGTCCTGATGGTGGTAGGTAGTGGTGTTGGTGGACTGGTGGTGGACTGGTAGTGGACTGGTAGTGGTGTTGGTGGTGGTAATGGTGTGTGGTGGTGGTGGACTGGTGGTGGAGACGAGTGTTTTAACGTCAGCACAGTTGGCCGAGGCGGATTCTCAAAGGCCCTTACGTTAAAATCCATTCCTCCTCGTGATTACAACCACCAGTACATAATTACTCTGGCCAATTCCTATTAGACATCGATATAATAATTGAGACTTGTAATTAAAAGTTCTGCTGAAACCTGTATAGAAAACAGGAACGTGTTTTTGACCCTAGACTCGTGTTTTTTTTTCTTGTTTTTATTTTGTTTGTGTTTTTCTAAGTTTGAGAAGATTGGTATAGTGATGATATATGTGGACATGGAATAAGGTTGTTTAGAGTCACACAAAATGCCGGTAGTAACACCATTAAGGTAAGCTTGACCTCGACACACACACACACACGCGCGCGCACACACACACACACACACACACAACAAAGACAGCTATTCTTTGTGTCACTTTGGCTGCTATAATTTATGTAATTATTTTTTTGTATCGTTTATTACATCATTTATTATTGATAGTAAAAAAAATGACTAAATTTTTTATATTATTCCACTTTTTTTTAATATATTCTTAAATTTATTTGCTATATGGAGTGTCATATTGAGTAATTTATCACCAATGGCTAACAGAGAATAGACAGTAGACAGACACAGCCACCATAGAGACCCTGAGTAATGGGGGGAATAAAGAGTTTGTGTTAGGTTTACTTACGTTTTGGTCATATAAGATTTGGTTAGATTAAGTTTTAATTTCAGTGGGATAATATAAGGGAGGTATGGCGTAAGGTAAACAAGTGTGTGTGTGTGTGTGTGTGTGTGTGTGTGTGTGTGTGTGTGTGTACCGTTCACGTGACTCAGACCAAAAGCACACGGCGTGACGACAACAGAGAGCAGCGTTATCAGCCCCCCCCCCCCACCCAGACGAGATATGAACCGTGTTTTTCCGTGGAGATAACAGCTTGGACACTATGGGTGGGGTCGGCGGGGATGGTGTGACCGCCTGCCCTCTTTATTTTATGATAAGGTTAACAGGGGCGGACGTTGATGTAACCCAACTCGGCCTGTAGTGCCACGAGATGGGAGGGAGGGAGGCAGGCAGGCAGATGTAGGGAAGTTGTAATAATAATAATAATAATAATAATAATTAACGGTTTATTGAAAGAGCTTGGCAGCCAGAAGGCTGAAAATATACAGTTACATATTTGGGGAATGGGTTACGAATTACAAATAATATACAAGTGACATAAGTGACACAAATAAGACATATAGTAACTTAGATGGGGATCAGCTCAAACTACAGTTCATTTCAACATAGTGACAGTGTAGGGAGCAGTGTTTACTGGGAGTGAATACACTGATTTATTACATGTTATTGATAATTTTTACAATGGTTGGGACTGGGCTGTTCTTATAGCGATCAGTTCGTGCACGTATGGGCTGGATGCGGTTGTGGTGTCCAACAGCAATTCTCGGACAGGGGATCTCAGGTGGTAGTAGGGGCCGGTGTCGGGGATGGTGTAGAAGCTTCTTACCAAATTTGCAGATGAGGCCGTGGTGATGGTCAGTGAGAGTCGAAAGGGTCAGTGTGTTGAGCGCTTCTTGATATGTGGAGTAGGAAGGGGAGAGAATAATCTTGCATGCCCTCTTTTGCACTTTTTCTAGGTGTTTACGTTGTGTGGCATTTAGGGAAGAAGACCAGGTGGGGGAGGCATAGGTGAGCTTGGGAAGTATGAATGTTGTGTATACACTGAGGAGCTCGTGTGCGGGAACTCCGAGGGACTTGAATCGGCGGAGGAGGTGGAGACGGAAACTGGAGGATTTGACAACTTCACTGACGTGTGGTTTCCAATTTAGTTTGTTGTCTATGGTGACGCCGAGGAACTTCGTGGAATCTACAACCTGGAGTGTGTTCGGACCTAGGGTAATGGAAGGAGGTGGGACAATGTCGGAGGAGAGGTTGATGTGCATAACCATGGTCTTGGTATGGTTGATGGTGACATGGTTGTTGGTGTGCGTGTGCGCTCGCGTGTGTGTGTGTGTGTGTGTGTGCGCGTGTGCGTGCCAAGGAACGTGGGTTTTAGAAAGATTTTTTTTATAGCTTGACGAGATGGTGCCACCCACAATACTCCACTCCCTGGCTACACTCCAAGTGCCAAGGTCACACCTGCTGAGTGCCACACTATCCTTTTTTCAGTGTCCATGCCATCCCTGCCTCAGTGCCACTCTTACCCTGCCTTAGTGCCACAGTTCCCTCGACTCAGTGCCACAGTTCCCCCACCTCAGTAATTTTGCAAGTAGAAGCTCATACAGTCTTCTGAACAGGTACACCATCTTTATTATTAGTAGTATTATTATTATCATTATTATTATTATTATTATTATTATTATTATTATTATTATTATTATATTATTATTTTGAGAGGTGCAATAAGCTGGAGGAGGTGTGAGTTAATCTTCAGGTGATTCAGGTATTTGCTATGAGGCGCACAGTATGATGGGAGTAAAGTGACCGCCTGGGTGTACTGGTGTCAAGTGTAGTAGTTCCACGTCACTGATACCGTATACTGCCCTGGTGGGTACTGCCAGTCACTATCTATCTGATACGAGTCATTGACCGCTAATGTCTCGTTGTAGATAAGGTTGATAGCAGAGATCGTCGGGCGGTATGACTGGCCGATTTTAAGCTTTGTGCTTTAGGGTTTGTTTTTTCTTCTCGTAAATGGAGCTAAATAAACGTATGTAACTGGAAGTCTTAAATAACAAAAAAAATTTCTTAATAGTTAAATACTTCAATGGTATAATTACATAAGAATGATATCCTATTGACTGGAAAATGATGGTAATGTGATGGTGATATTATTGGGTGTTGTGTAGGTTAGGTTAAGTTAGGTGTATAAACTTGTGAGACTCTGATGTGCTTAAGAATAAATAAAGTCAGATAATATGTGTGGCATCACGGGCTGGGGGCGAGGGGGAGGGCAGTATTGGGTCAGTCACCCTGGTGGTGGTGTGAGGTAAGGTTGTCGAGGAGAGAGTGTGTGTCGCCCTGTGATTACTGCCCAGCCCAGGTGTTAAACCTCTCCCCGTGTAGGTGTGGGTCACAGTGGGTGTTAATGTGGATGTGGGTTTCGGTGTGTGTGGGGGGGATGCCAGGCTACATCTTAAAAACCCTTAAACTAATTATGATTCAATTTTAATCACTCAGGCCTTCGGGTTATCAGTAATGAATCCTTGTCGGGGAGGAAACCCAGGTGAAGCTGAAGGGGAAGGGGTGTACCTGAAGCCTTACCTGGACACAGTTCAGGAGCTGGTCTCAATTACCCTGAAGACCACACCAGGTAACAAGATGAGGCGTCACACACACACACACACACACAGTTGTCTGGCAAAGTTCTGTGCACTCATCCCAGAAATATTAAGTTTAAAAGGGGTTTTTCAGGGGGGGGGGGGGGGGGGGGGGGTGCTAACTGTACCTGTCTACCTGTTGAACGAAGGTGTATCTGTTGGCTTGTGTTACGTTGATATTACTGTTATTCGTAATTGATTCTTCATATTATTATTATTATTATTATTATTATTATTATTATTATTATTATTATTATTATGCGTGTTTTATATTATTCTTTATTATTATTATTATTATTATTATTATTATTATTATGGTCAGATATGTTCGCATTCTCTCATATTATTTATCAGTTAACATTTTTTTTATCTGTATAATTACGCGAGGTAGTGTAGGAAAGTTACTATCATCAGTGGTGAGGAAGGAACAAACTGCGCTTCTGTATTGACAGTTTATCGTGATGGGAGCGTTTGACTTAGCCTGGGGCAATCACGGCCTTTGTGCCTGTGTCTATCATGTGGCGAAGTGGTGGGTAGGTAGGGAGGCCGATTTTGGAGGGAGGTAGGGAGGTTAGGAGGGAAGGGGGAGGTCAGATGGGGAGGTTAGAAGGGAGGTAGGAGGGAAGGTAGGAATGTTAGGAGGGAGGGAGGAGGGTAGGCAGGTGAGGAGGGAAGGTTAGGAGGAGAGCAGGTCGGAGGGTTGTGGAGGGAGTGGAGGACAAACACCAGGAACTCGTCCGTGGTGGAGGTCATCACTCAGTCATTGTCATAACAAAGGTGGAGGCCGTGTGGGGGTCAGTCTTAATGGGTCCTGGTCCTAGTGTTAATGGGTTTTGGTCCTAATTAGTCCTGGTGCTAATGGATCCTTGTCTTAATGGGCCCTGGCCTTAATGGGCCCTGGTCTTAATGGCACCTTGTCTTAATGGTCAGGAGATGGACTAACCCGCTGGAAAAATGACAACAAGTTAGGCCAGGTTAGATTAAGTTAAGTTAGGTTAGATTAGGTTAAGTTAGGTTAGATTAGAATTAGATTAGGCAGGAGATTGGGAGAGATAGAACACCTGTACACCATAATGAGATAAACAAACTAGATCACCAGGTGAGACAAATGACTTGAGAAACATAAGTCATTACCAGACCGTAAATGAGTTAATCGTTAGGAGGAAAAACAGGTCACATAAGGTGGGGGTAATTTACTTAATATTTGGCCCTCCTCCCCCCCCTCATCCTCCCCCTTCGCCCCCTTCCCCGAACCCTTCTCCTCCCCTTCCCCGAACCCTTCTCCTCCCCTTCCCCTCTGCCCCTCCACCTCCGCCCACTGTCCAGTTTTTCCCTTTTTCCCAGAGATTGTGTCATAAAGTGTGTGTGTGTGTGTGTGTGTGTGTGTGTGTGTGTGTGTGTGTGTGTGTGTGTGTGTGTGTGTGTGTGTGTGTGTGTGGTGTTATTACCACATGTTTTGTCATATATTTGAGCCCAAATTTTCCTTTCTTTGTCCATATATGATCCTGTTTTCTGTATTTTGTTTTTTGTTCTTATTTCGTGTTGTTTCTACCTCATTTTCTTTGTTGTTTTTACATTTTTGTCATATTTTCTCCTAACCTTACTATGCTTTCTTTGTTTCATTCTCTCTCTCTCTCTCTCTCTCTCTCTCTCTCCTTTAGCCTAGTTCAGCCACCGCCTTCATCTTCTTGCCTGTCTCACCTCCTCACTTCATCATTGTTTATTATAGTTCCTCTCACGCCACCATCACCTCTCTCTCTCTCTCTCTCTCTCATCCACACGAAAAGTATATTTAGTGGATGAGGAAGTAGATTGAAATAAATTCCATACGAGAGAATATATTTTAAGTTTGAATTTGTTCTTGAATTTTAAGGCCGGCTGATTTAGAATAATTTAGGAGGGGGGAGGGGGAGGAGGAGAGGGGGTGGGGAGGGAGTGGGGGGGGAGGAGGTGAGGGTGAGGAATGAGGTTGTGAAGTAGATGTTGGTGCATTCTCCTCCTCATTCTTCCAACTTCCTTCCTCCCCCCCTCCTCCTCCTCCTCCTCCTTCTCTTCTTCCTCCTCCTCTACCTCATCTCCCTCCCCCCTCATCCTCCCCTCTCTCCCTCCTCTACCCACAAATCTCTGTATTGATTTCTTTCCCCTCCCACCCCCTTCTTTATCCAGATTTGCCCGATTATCGTTTTCCCCTCGTATCCTCCCTCTTTTATCCCTGTTATAGCCTCCTCTCTTCCTCCTCCCCTCCCCTTCCTCCTCCCCCCTTTCTCCTCCTCCCTTCCTCCTCCTCCCCTTTCTCCTCCTCCTTCCTCCCTCTCCCCTTCCTCCTCCTCTTCCTCCTCCTCCTCCCTCTTCTTCCTCCTCCTCTCACAGTTTATGTTTCGTTTGTCGTGGACGTATGAGAGTCGTTTGCTTCGATTATGGCTTCGTTTTAGTGAGATTATTGGCTCGTTTCTGTGTGATTGTAGCTCTCTCTCTCTCTCTCTCTCTCTCCTCTCTCTCTCTCTCTCTCTCAGAAGTATTATTACCTGCTCTTTTCCCTGTTTACCTGTGTGTTTCTTTGTGTTGCAGGTGAGTGTGGGCCGTAATGAGGTGGCAGAGAGGAACAGGTAAGTGGTCGTCGGACAGGTGAGATAGATGGGTACACTACACTCACTCACTCACACCAGGTAAAGGTATCGGCTCACCTGAAAATTAGCCACCCCCCCCACCTGCCTTAACCTAACCTAACCCAAACCATTGGTGAAGGTAAGGATATTATTGGTTGGATATCATTGAGTATACGTGACTGTTTAGAGGTGTGAGAGCTCGCCGATGTGCTCATTTGACAACACTGAAAATTGATATTGGTTCATATTGTAGTGAGAGAGAAGAGAGAGATGCTTATATAATATTTCTCCTTCGAGTTAATTAAACATTGTTCTATAAGATACTTGAAGATCCTGCAGGAAACTCGTGCTACTGCCTCGGGTGTTAAGGAGGGGACGAGATTAGGTTAGGTTAGGTTAGGTGAGGTTAGGTGGTGATGACTCAAGTCTAAAGTCCTATCTCGCCTACCCAATGAGTATACTTTATTTAGCCTCTGGATATTCAAGAACGTCGTTAAGAGCTGAACCTAGGCTCCCCCAGTGGTTGTGTGTGTGTTGTTGTTGTGTGTGTGTGTGTGTGTGTGTGTGTGTGTGTGTGTGTGTGTGTGTGTGTGTTAGGCTGGTGAGGTGGATCAAGGGCTTTGTGTTATGAGACGGTCCTGGGTTAACGTGTGTGTGTGTGTGTGTGTGTGTGTGTGTGTGTGTGTGTGTGTGTGTGTGTGTGTCACCCTCTCCTCATGCCTCTCCTGCATAGTAATAAAGCTAACTGGTCAATTGCCCCAGTTCCAGCCAGCCCCAATACTAAGGACCCCTCTAATCTTGCACCCTAGTGTTAATGGCTAGTTGGAATAGATTCGAATAAACTTTGGATCTATTAAATGTTGGCTCTATTAGGACTGGGAATTAACGGGAATGGGAACGGTTAGATTAGGTTAGGGTTAAGTTCTGTTAGGTTTGGTTAGGTTAGGTTAGTGGAGTTAGGTTAGGTTAGGTTATACTACTAACCTCGACCTACCACACACACACACACACACCACCCACCCACCCCATAACTCTTGTCTTAAGTTGTACAGGTATTGGAAATCCATAAACTCCGGTGGGGATTTATCGTGTCCTTTTTTTTCCCCTTTTTTTCCCTCTCTGAACCCGAGTTTGTTTCCCAGTAAAGTCTCCATATTTTCACTGCTCTTAGTAATACGTATTTGTTCATGTTATCAACCCCTCCCCGACCTCTCCCCAACCCCTCTCAACCCAACCCCACCCCAACTCATCCCAACCCCTCCCAACTCATCCTCAACCCCACCCCCCAACTCATCCTCAACCCTCCCCAACCCCACCACAACTCATCCCCAACCACTCCCCAACCCTCCCAAACCCTTCCCCAACCCCAACCCACCCCCAACCCATCCCCAATGTTGAGGAATGTTTGCCCTGTGTTGTGGTTAAAGGGAATCATCACCGCCGGACTGACAAACAAACGGAGAGAAAACATGTAATATATCACCACTATATACAGGGGAATAATATACTATAGGTATTAAGTTAAACGAGTCCATCTGTATGCTGGAGCCACAACTCTTGGTAATTAAATGCTAAAGGTTGATGCTTCGTTACAGAATTTATTAATGGTCAAGGTGTAGAAATTGTTGTTTTGTAGTTCTGTATCTTGGTGAGACTACAGTGGTGAGAGGAAGGGGAAGAGGAAGAGGAGTAGGAGAAGGAAGAGATGGAGGAAGAGGAGGAAGAAGAAGAGATGGAGGAAGAGGAGGAAGAAGAAGAGGAGGGTTTAGACGCTGATGTTGACAAAATGTTGCAGTGTAAACAATGGACCGGGTTTAAATTGGCCGTGCGTGTGTGTAATTATGCTACTACGGCAGTACTGCAGAGGTAGACGAGAGGGCGGTGACCGTGGTCTCTCTCTCTCTCTCTCTCTCTCTCTCTCTCTCTCTCTCAACTGCATCACACTTGGATATAAATATTTACACATCTCCAGCAAGACCAGAGAAATTATTAGTGTTAATGCAGACAACAGGTAATACTAGGGTGACTCTCAGGTAACTTTTTGTGGCACTCAGGTAACTCTGTGTGGCACTCTCCTCTACCTGTCGATCCTAACCTAACCTAACATCACGATTCTCCCCCCATCCCGGGCAGTGTAAAGGTGTTTAATCATCAAGTGAAATAAACAAATAAAATGAGGTGGAGGAGAGGGACCAATCTTCAGGTGCTTCCAAGAATTTTTACCACGGTGAGAAGAGGAAGTAAACAGAGAGAGAGAGAGAGAGAGAGAGAGAGAGAGATCTTCACTTACAATAAATGAACAACTAAATTTCGTTTTCACTTTTGCCTCCTGACGCGGCTGAGACACTACGGCGACTCCCTTCTAACCCATGTCTCACTTCAGGGCCTCAGGCAGTCACACGCACTTGTATCTTTCTACGAACTCGATGTATTTTATCGTGAACCTGTACTGCACGTAGTTTCCTTTTGTGTGGTTGTGTGTGTGTGTGTGTGTGTGTGTGTGTGTGTGTGTGTGTGCCAAGATTATTTTTTTGTTGATTAGCTACAGAACTACGATCCTGTGGTATGTATGAAGCTACAATAGCGAGGATTGTGTAGACTTCACATGCATCTCGTTAGGATACTGTAGTTATTGTTACGTTATGTAGCTGCATGTTACAGTGACAAGGTGTTGCTGCCGCCGTAACATCCTCATGAGTGTGTTATCTTTGTTACTCACGCGTCTTTGTGACTATGTGTGACCGGGTGTTGTAACATTATAAACGTGTTGTCTTCTCATCGCCCATGATACATCAGCATTGTGTTATCATGTCACCTGCCGCCGTGACCCAACATTGCATAAGGTTGTCCTGGGTCAAGGTTATCAAAGGGCCCTCGTAACAGAGGTCATAAAGTGTACCTGACTGGCTAACTTAAGGTGAAACACGAGAAGAACTTGTAAAAAATAACATAGGTATTTTCAGTGGATTTTTCTTAACTCTACGTTCACTTAACACCAAAGCAAACTTAAGGTTGAGGATCTTTTAGGCAAGATTTTTCTCCGTATAAATTTTCCTCCAAAACTGCGACTCAGTGAACGTTGGAATTTTAAGGTTAGGGTAGGTTAAGTGTTAATCTCTGTCGTTAATCTTGTGTTTTTTATAAGGTAACCGGTTCAGTAGGATCTTAAGTTGTCAATTACGAGGAATCATTTATCGTTTGGTACTGCACGCCGTTTCTCAGTCGTGTGTGTGTGTGTGTGTGTGTGTGTGGCCACGTAAACCCACCCCATTTCCATTCTCGTCAGCACCCTTCCCGCCTCCCACCTTTAGGAAAGAGGGACCACTCCCACCCCAGAGAGTTGGGAGTGAATGCAGGAGAGAGTGAGGAGGCGCGGGTTTCAGGAGAGTGCGTGTGGGATCATAGAACCTGCACCACCACCACCGCCACCACCACCACCACCACCACCACCACCCACCACCACCACCCACCACCACCACCACCACCACCACCACACCACCAACACCACATACCACCACCACCACCACCACCTACCACCACCACCACCACCACTACCACCACCACCACACACCACCACTACCACCACCGCCACCACCACCACCACCACCACCACCACCACCACACCACCACCACCACCACCAACAACACCACACACCACCACCCCACCACCATACACCACCCCACCACCACCCACCCACCACCACCACCACCACCACCACCACTACTACCAACACCACTATTACCACCACCACTACTACCACCACTACCACCACTTGTGTTATGTCTTGACTCACCCTAACACCCTCATGTCTTGACACATTCACGTGACATACCCACACATTACACACACACGTGACACAAGTCTTGATAGAACCACATTCGTCCACTAACACCACATATCTCGACACCAACACCACATATCTCGACAACAACACCACATATCTCGACACCAACACACTCGTCTACACCCATGTTGATACACCCCCACGTAAACAACACTCACATGGCTTATATAAACACACCAACATCGCTACACCACAGGTACTGAGTCATACACTTGTTTCCTGCCCAATACACCTCTGTAATTGTACTTTGGCTTCTTGATCTGCCTAATGTTTGTCCAGTAGCCTCTTGTTCTGCCTTGGCAATGGTTTAACCCGACAGATGTTACTGACAGGTGTAAACAAACAGGTGTAAACAAGGACTAATACTCGTTTATAGTTCGTATTAGGTGATTCATCGACAGGTAGGTAAAGGTAGAGACGAAGAGACGTGAGAAAACCTGACGTCATATTCATACGTGTTGTAACTTGAATCTCCTGTGTGGTTTCAACTTAACAACTCATTCTGAAATAGTTGTCTGTTGTAAGAGCCTGACTTAGTGAACGTTGCTCTATAACCCTGACTTTACCAATATAACATACAGGTGAATAGTGCTTAAATAACAATAACAACAACATACACTCACAACACTAACAGCTGCTGGTTGGTGGTAACATGAATGGACGTGTTTGAGGACTGTTGTGACGCGTGGGTGAGAGGTTCATGGGGCGCCCCTCACTTTAGTTACCTCACCTAAACTCTCACTTTGCTACATGTTCCTCCTTTACTCTACAATATAAACGTTATTGTCTCACACCTGCTGAGTCCTGGATCACCACTGTTCCATAGAGTGAGTGTGTTTTGGGAGAGGGTGAGTCATATTATCGTGTGAACCTCGTGCTTACCTTAACCCAGTCATTACACACACACACACACACACACACACACACACAGTATATCATGTCGCCCACTGACAGTATTCATTAAAGGTTTCTGGTGAATTCACGTCTAAGAACGCAGTGAATTTCACACTATACTGTAGACTGAATTAGGAAATAAGTAAGAGGAAAAAGTCACCTATCCTAACCAATATTGTGACAGTTTGGGGGGGGGGGCCTTTACATTCACTAGCACAAGTTGGGAGAGAAGGAAGAAAAGCATTGAATATTATTGTTTCTAAAAGATCCTGTACCGTAACTGTGTGTGTGTGTGTGTGTGTGTGTGTGAGGCAGTACAGCATGATAAGAGGTGGCGGTGGTGTCATGCGCGAGGTTGTCGTCAGGCTGGGTGGGAGGCTACTCGTTCAGGCTGTCACTGTAGTCGCTGCTGGAGGGCTACGTGCCCCCAACTACCATAATGTGAGCTCCTTCATGTATTTGTGTTGCCGAGGACGCGCAATGCGGCACCACAGCTGCACCTCCCTCTGGAAGCTGATGTCCCCAGCCTGGTGTGGAGGAACTTGCCGCTGTACACATACAGTATGTAAATGATGGTAGTGGGCGTTCGTCAGGTAATTAACGAGGTGGAGGGTGAGGTAGTGTTATGGTAATGAGGGATAGAGGATAGAGGCAGGAAGGAAGTATTGTGGAGAGCAACTGGACTGTCACCGAGGGCAGCGCGGTGGTGGGCGTGGCAGAGCTGGCTCTCCGCCAGCCACCAATGGCCAGAGTCTGTTTGTAAACACCCAGACGCCGACCCCTGCATCAGGATAAATCCGTCGTCGCCACACTTAATACCCTCTTGTTGTTTGTATTGAATGAAATGATAGACGGGAGTTTTTTTTAAGGCGGTGGAGGTGATGTATGGTGTGGTGGTGAGGCGGTGGACGACGGGAGACGAGTTATCTGGCCCAGACACAGTGGCTCCATGTCCTGCCGTGCACCCTCACCACTCACCATTATCACTACTACCTACCACACACCACTGTCATCACACACCACCGCCACCATCACCACCACCAGAAGCAGAGGAACAGATGATGGCAATTTCATTTATTTATCAGCGTCGTAAATGTCACTCGCTACACCCGGAGGAGGAACACCTGCATCAGACTTATTCACCTACACCTGTGACCTCTGGCCTGGCTGACTTTAGATTAGTGTCCGTCAGAGTGTTGGGTGCTGTATTTTCTCTCCGTCCGTCTGTTTGTCTGTCTGTCTGTTTGTTTGTTTCTGTCCCGTCCAGCACTTGGTTGGTCTGTAAAAATTATTATAGTTTTCTGGATCGCTTACAGATTATTTTATCGCTAACCCAACCCAACCAAAACCCCTCAGTTAACATTAGGTTGTGTAATCTTCAGGTAATACAATCTTTCCTTTGTTTCCGGGTTCTGAGGATGAGTGACTCCTTGCTTGAATATCCTGTGGTATAAAAAAAAATAATACTCCTTATTCAAGTCGTCCCTCTACTTCCGGTTCACACACCAAGGAGGACAAAATAGACTCAGCATTCACACTCTCTCTTGTCTTAGTGAGTGAGAGAAGGGAGAGATGTGAGAGAAGTGAGAGAAGTGAGAGATGTGAGAGAAGTGAGAGAAGTGAGAGATGTGAGAGAAGTGAGAGATGTGAGAGATGTGAGAGAAGTGAGAGATGTGAGAGAAGTGAGAGAAGTGAGAGATGTGAGAGAAGTGAGAGATGTGAGAGAAGTGAGAGATATGAGGGGTGATAACTGAGGGAGGGAGGGACACACATTTATAAGCCAGTGCCTCAGCCTTACGATTTGATAATTTCCTGCCTACACACACACACACACACACACACACACACACACACACACACACACACACACACACACACCAGAGTCCAGAAAGCTTAAGAGTCACAATAAAACCTTATACTCAACAAGGGAGGATCAGGAACACTCGAGAGGCTTCAGCTGGACGTGGTGACAGACAGCTGGATGTGGTAACAGACAGCTGGATATGGTGGCAGACAGCTGGATATGGTGGTAGACAGCTGGATATGGTGGTAGACAACTGGATGTGGTGACAGACAGCTGGATATGGTGGCAGACAGCTGGATATGGTGGCAGACAGCTGGATGTGGTGACAGACAGCTGGATGTGGTGACAGACAGCTGGATATGGTGACAGACAGCTGGACTACTCACCAGATAGCTCGAGCTAGTCACCTGCCAAGCCCATTAAAGGCTACTCAACTTTCCTCCATCTTAGCGGTTGTCGGTGCCTTCAGGACAGTAGACATAAGCCTCCCTTAGTCCACAGGGTTTGGCGACAGTACATGC
The DNA here is from genome assembly GCF_018991925.1 of Homarus americanus. Taxonomy (NCBI): domain Eukaryota; kingdom Metazoa; phylum Arthropoda; class Malacostraca; order Decapoda; family Nephropidae; genus Homarus; species Homarus americanus. The sequence goes on from NW_024723541.1 coordinate 3,456,209, forward strand.
CTTTAGGACAGTAGACATAAGCCTCCCTTAGTCCACAGGGTATGGCGACAGTACGTGACTTCAGGACAGTAGACATAAGCCTCCCTTAGTCCACAGGGTTTGGCGACAGTACATGCCTTTAGGACAGTAGACATAAGCCTCCCTTAGTCCACAGGGTATGGCGACAGTACGTGACTTTAGGACAGTAGACAAGCCTCCCTTAGTTCGAATTAACATATCAATTTTATATCAGAGTTTTGAGAGTCTAGCGTCACTGTGAGGTCAAATTTCACTTCCTTAAACCAGCGTGATGACACGTCAGGGGTTGTGTGAGGCGACAGGAGGGTAAGGCAGCTGAACATCTCGGAGCCTTTGTTGTGTAAGAGGGAACGCTATAATGAAACGCATCTCTTATTACCTCAGAGAACGAATGACAGGGGGAAAATGTGGGGAGTAGGGAGGGAGGGGAGGGGGGGGGCTTGTGTGGGGCACGTGTGCGGATGGCGACAGGCAAGGGTGGAAGTGACATCCATTTTATAATCACTTGAATGTGTCTCTTGTCACGTGTCCTCTTACCACTTTCTTTTGATCCACCACATCTTCCCTCTTGATCTATATCCTCTTGCTTCCTCCTCCTTCTCTTGTTCTATCCTCCTCTTCCATCTTCCATCCTTCTCCTCCTCCTCTTCCATCTTCCTCCTCCTCCATCCTTCTCCTCCTCTTCCATCCTCCTCCTACTCCCCTTCCTCCATCCTTCCCTTCCTCCATCCTCCCCTTCCTCCATCCTCCCCTTCCTCCATCCTCCCCTTCCTCCATCCTCCCCTTCCTCCATCCTCCCCTTCCTCCATCCTCCCCTTCCTCCATCCTTCCCTTCCTTCATCCTTCCATTCCATCCTTCTCCTCCTTGGTAACGGTAGCACATGGACGTAAATAAATACAGACATGACTCGAGAAACTACGTGACCGGTTCGTATACTCTCTCTAATGACATGACATTGCACTAACATGTATATGAATAGAGGTGACTGGTCGTGGTTATGTATAAATTACCAATGACGGTGCCTGGAGTACGATGACTTGACCCTCTTGAGTACGATGACCACTTTGAGTACGACGTCTTGAATTTAGCGTAGTCTAGGAGTTAAGTGGTCGGACTCGAGGGGTTAAGTCATCGTTCTCAGGGGGTTAAGTCATCGTACTCAAAGGGTTAAATCATTGTACTCAAGGGGTAAAATCATTGTACTCAAGAGGTTATATATTCATGGTAGTAATGGCACTTTAACCCTGTGTAATATTCCCAGAGTAATAATTGTAATATAACCTACAGTCATATTGTAATGGTATTGGTATTAATTACTCTACTTCAACCGAGATATTAGTTACTAGTTCTTAATCACACTTTAACCCTAACTCAGTAATCAGTTAAGGACCAGCACATATTGGGATTAATTACTCTACGTTAAGCGAGATATTAAGTTGCTAGTTCTTAATCACACTTTAATTTGGAGTCGATGATCAGTAATCAGCTTATATACCTCAGCTTGTGTTAAGACTCCTTGAGGAACAGTGTGGCAATATAGCAGGCAGTATGGCAGAGGTCATGTACTCCAGTCCAAAATATTGCTGCCAAGTTTGCTGCTCGGGCGATATTGAGGCATGCTGGAGAGTTCTTATATAGATGGTGGTGGTGGGAGGGTGGCTTAAAGAGGATGTCACGTCTTCTGCAGCAGTTCTAGAGGATGTCACGCCTTCTGCAGCAAGTTCTAGAGGATGTCACGCCTTCTACAGCAAGTTCTAGAGGATGTCACGCCTTCTACAGCAAGTTCTAGAGGATGTCACGCCTTCTACAGCAAGTTCTAGAGGATGTCACGCCTTCTACAGCAAGTTCTAGAGGATGTCACGCCTTCTACAGCAAGTTCTAGAGGATGTTAAGCCTTCTACAGCAAGTTCTAGAGGATGTCACGCCCTCTATACAGCAGTTCTAGAGGATGTCACGCCTTCTGAAGCAGTTCTAGAGGATGTCACGCCTTCTATAGCAGTTCTAGAGGATGTCACGCCTTCTACAGGCGTTCTAGTGGATGTCACGCCTTCTGCAGCAGTTCTAGAGGATGTCACGCCTTCTGCAGCAGTTCTAGAGGATATCACACCTTCCACAATAGTTCTCCGACCGTATAATTTTTTTCTCTGTTTTTAATGATGTTTGTTTTAACATTTGAGAACGATGAATATTTGTTTGTTTATTTGTTTGTTTGTTTGAGAGTAAATTTTGGCGGCGGAGGAAAACAGAGAAAAGTACTAGTGATGTTTTAATGTGTTTTAAATGGGCTCCAAGTGGCACCCCTTCAGGTCTTATATTTACACCTTATCATTTCTACACTGGACATAAGTTGAGTGAGATCTAAGATGGATTATATTACTATTGTTTTTTTTTTTTAATTTTTGTAGTACCGTAAACGTGGTATTGAAAAACCGGTTTATTTCTTCTGTAGCTTTTATTTTTTATTTTATTTTATTTTATTTGTTGTCGTTTTAAAGGCCTTAGTGTGTTAATTGTCTATATATGTCTACGATATTTTATTATGCTCGGTAATGTAATATATTTTATGGGGAATGACTGAAAATAATAATGTATTTAATAGTGTTGTTTGGCACTTGGGGCGTGTATTTGTATGGGGCGTAAGTTGGGGCGTGTGTTGGGGCGTGTTGAGGCGTGTGTTGGGGCGTGTGTTGAGGCGTGTTGGGGTGTGTGTTGGGGCGTGTGTTGGGGCGTGTGTTGGGGCGTGTGTTGAGGCGTGTGTTGGGGGCGGTTGGGGCGTGGGCTGGGGCGTGTGTTGGGGGCGTGTTGAGGCGTGGGGCGTGTGTTGAGGCGTGTGTTGGGGCGTGTGTTGAGGCGTGTGTTGAGGCGTGTGTTGGGGCGTGTGTTGGGCGTGTGTTGGGCGTGTTGAGGCGTGTTAATGTAAGTTGGGGCGTGTGTTGGGGCGTGTGTTGAGGCGTGTTGAGGGCGTGTGTTGGGGCGTGTGTTGAGGCGTGTGTTGGGGCGTGTGTTGGGGCGTGTGTTGGGGCGTGTGGCTGGAGGTCAAGGCCCTGCTTTAGCCTGCCTTTATGTCATCATCATTGGGCGTTGTTTACTGTTAGCTAAGTGTGTGCGGTGGCCAAGTTGATACAGCACTCGTTTCCTGGTCGAAGGGTCGAAGGTTCGATTCCCGGGGCAAATCCAGTCCACCGATCTGTGAAGGGGCGCCTGATTTTATGGTTGGGGAAGTGAAGGTGGTCTAGCTCAGTGTCGATCATACTGCCTCTTTGTGTACCAAGTGATTAGTATTCATTGTGTCGTATCAACAGTGTCCGTCAGCCCTCTTGAGACCCACTTTCACTCCCCTAGTCTTTGTGCTTTAAGGAAACCTGGTCAAGGCTTCCAAGTCAATACTGTTTTGGAGTCTGTGTGTGTGGACGCGGGTTCGTTCCCTGTGCAGATTGAAACTTTGGGTAAGTTTCTTTACGCCAGTTGCCTCTGTCTACCTGGGTGTTAATCGAATTGCCGATCGTGTTCCGGGGTTTTGGTTAGCCAGTGCAGTTGGCGAATTGTCCGGTGTTCTTAGACTATTTCTTGACACTGGGTTAAACAGCTCCTTAACTCAGCTTGTGGTTGTTGTGTTGGCGACAGTTCCCACACCTTAAACAAATTCACTCTTAGGTGTCCCTAGGGCCGAAGAACACTCGGGTCAACCATGTGGGGCGGAGGATGACTTATAACAGAGAAATAATAATAACACCAACAGACTTAAACAAATAATAGAGGATAATGAAAATAGTGAAGCAGTTATCTGAAGGAGGAGATAAATCATCATGGTTCCTGGTCAAGTGCTGCTGCTGCTCCTGGTGAGACGTGTGTGCCGGCCGGGCCAACCTGACAACACTACAACCTCGGGTCCACCATCTAAGTGTTGGTAATAGTGAGGGTAAAAGTCACGTATATTTTGAGTTAATGAGCAACTTAGGCGGTGAAGGAAGACCAAGAAAATATTAATTCTTCCTTCAGTATCGACCAAGTGTGTTATGGTGTCGTTAGAGGTATTATCAGGACTGTTGAAACTGAATGTTGTTGTGATCACGTGTATGTCTTGAATGAGGTCGTTAGTGGGTATACAGATGATGGTGTTGGGATAAAATCAATGTTTTCTTCTCCCAGTGGTGGTGTGGTGGTTGGTGGTGTGGTGGTTGGTGGTGTGGTGGTTGGGGGTGTGGTTGGGGTGGTTGGGTGTGGGCTGGTGGTGTGGTGGTGTTGGTGTGGTGGTGTTGCAGGTTGGTAGTGCTGGTGGTGGTGGCTGGTGGTGTGGCTGGGGTGTGGTTGGTGTGCAACGGTGTATGAATCCTCTGCATTGACGTCATAGCCGCTGTGTTGCTCTCTGCCTGCCCACGACATATACGAGTGGGGGGAGGAAGGGAGGGTATTACCTTGCCTCATTCCCACCCCCCCTTCCAACACAGCCTCTACCTTTGATCTTAATGGGGAAGTGGAATATTAACCCCCTACATTATCCCCCACCCCTCACCATCTCAACCACCCCCCACCACTACCCCCACCACCACCACCCACCTCCCTTACTCTCAACAGTGATACAAGTAGGTAACCTTAACTCAGATACACCCCCCACTACCCCTTTATCACATCCTCCACCACTGCTCCACCACACTCTCCCCACTCCTCCACCACCACACCCCCGACTCTTCCACCACACACCCCACCACACACACCACCACAACCCCATCCCTCCTCATCTTGACTCACCACACACCTTTATGAACTTAACGTAACTTAACCTAACCAAACGGAAGGAGTTCATGTAAATATGACCCACTGAGAAGAGCTGCTGCTGTTGTTGATAATGGAGTTGTGTTTCAGCATTAATGTTTATACAGTAGAAGGTAATGGTGCGTTTTAGCGGTGTTGGGCAGGTAATGATTGTGGTGTTAGGCAGGTGTGTAGTCAGTGTTGGTTCTTTGTTAGGTTAGGTTAGGTTAGGTTAGGTTAGGTTAGGTGGTAATTATGAGTGGCTGTGTACGGTGTAGGACATTTAACATTCACCTGGTGATGCCTCCTGACGGCTCTTCTTCTCCTCCTCCTCCGTCTCCTCCCTCGGATAGGTCCTTGGCCAGACTGTCTTCGTATTCCGCTCACTCAGGACTGTTGAAATTTGAGGCACGTAAACTTGTATTAAAACTCTGGGTCAGGATTATCAGAGGTTCTTTACGCTTATTTTGTATCGTAACCGTAAAGTTAAGTTCAGGTGCAAAAAATAAAAATCCAAGATGGAGTCAGAATTACGCAGTGACTCTACCTTAACTCGATACATTCACCTGATTTTTTGTTCCTCTTCTCAAAGTCATCCAGGTATAGGTCTATTCTTATCCGTATATGTAGATAGGCCTAGTCACCATGGGAAACTTATGACCCCACGTATTTCAGTGCCAATCATATGTATCTTTCGTATGTATCTTGACCTAACTTCTCCTGTATCATCATGTATTAAGATTTGTATATAACTGATTAGAGGTTAAATAATATGATGCCAGTAGTTCAAGATATTATATGGTATTAATATTAGACATTTCCTTCTCGTTTTAGGTATTTGAGAGGTGTGAGTGAGTGTGATCACACACACACACACACACACACACACACACACACACACACACACACACACACACATACCTATCTACCCCCTACAAGGCTCAAGAATCACCACATCCCATTGTTCTTACGTCTTTCTTTCCGTCACATTTATAATCTTATTTAATTTCTTTTTTTTTATATTGCAATGACTTCTCTTTACTGTGACCTTGTATATCGGGGTCTGTGTGTCATGTGTGTATAGATAACTTCTAACCTAACCTAACCAAGTCTCGCATCAAGAGGGTCGTTTAGTCCTAATGGGTCCCAGTCGTAATGATTAAAGATAGGGCCCCATTTATTAGATCTGTGAGGGCCCATTTTGATATGCAACATCACTCTCTGTTTACTAACATTCATTTTGCATTATCCACTGTTGTTTCTTGAGTTCTGCATCCGCCCACGTCCCTATCCTCGTCCCTATCCTCGTCCCTATACTCGTCCCTATCCTCGCCCACGTCCCCGCCCCACCCGCCCGTTAAATTAATATTCCACCACATGTCTCGTGTAGGTCATGCAAATATGGCACACCGTTGTCTCGTCTCCAGGCACAAGGACGACCAATAGCCGATGGTTTTGATCATCCCTGAGAGACATGCTCGCTTACACTCCTCTCTCAAGCTCTTTGATGCCTTCGGTGCTGGTCCACATTTTCTTGACTGGGTCTTCGTTTTTTTTCTTGTTCTTCTTGTTCTTAATTTTCCTCCTCTTCTTCCTTGCTTTCTTCTCCTCGTTCCTATCTTTCCTCCTCCTTCCTCCTTTTCCTTCTTCTCCTTCCCTTCTCCTCTTTCCTACTCCTCCCGCCCCCTTCTCCTCTTTCCTACTCCTCCTGCCCCCTTCTCCTCCTTCCCGCTCCTCCTCCCTTCTCCTTCCCACTCCTTCTCCTCCTTCCCACTCCTTCTGCTCCTCCTTCTCCCTTCTCCTCCCCACTCCTTCTCCCCCATCACCTTGATACTCATGTTTGCGTTCTCTCACCCAGCAGAAATAACTCAAGGTTTTAGCCAGGAATTTGTGGCTCTTCGTCATTCTTTTTTTTTAGGTTTAATTTGTCGAGGCTTTACCCAGGTAACTTCTCCTCTAATTATATCATACTAGGATTAAAAACCTATAAAAAAACAAGTGACTGATGGTGTATAAAGTGTTGGAACTTATAAAAACAAGTGACTGATGCTGTATAAAGTCTTGGAATCTATAAAAACAATTGACTGATTATGTATAAAGTGTTGGAACCTATAAAAACGAGTGACTGATTATGTATAAAGTGTTGGAACCTATAAAAACAAGTGACTGATTATGTATAAAGTGTTGGAACCTATAAAAACAAGTGACTGATGCTGTATAAAGTGTTGGAACCTATAAAAAAACAAGTGACTGATGGTGTATTAAGTCTTGGAATCTATAAAAACAAGTGACTGATGCTGTATACAGTGCTGGAACCTATAAACTGGGATTGAGAATAATAATGAATACTTGTGTCTCATGTTATAGGAAGTTACTACGTGTCTATGGCGCTAAAGGAACAGTAAAGCCTGGGACATTGAGCCTTGTGGTCAATATGTTAAGTCTCATTTCGATAAAGTACAGTTAATGTAAGCTGAATTTAGTAGAGTTCTCTTCTCTTCTCTTCGTATAGGACAAGAGAACATAAAATCCTCGCGTGACCTCATGACTAAAAGATCTGAGTTGAGGGAAAGAGTTAGGGGTAATATTTGACGAAAGATTAATTAATTTTCACTTCAATTTCCATTCTATTTTCTTTTCAATTTCCATTTCCACTTCAGTTCAGTTCCCATTCGTTCTTCTCTTCAATTTCTTTTCAGTTTCTATTCTATTTTTGTTTCAATTTCCATTTTTACTTCAGTTACCATTCGTTCAATTCCATTTTCTACAGGGGAAACTACGATAAAAAATAGTACATGTTTGTTATATTGTATATCAGGTTTTCTGAGTTTATTTTCGTGAGTTATATTAGTGTGTTGTGTATAGTGGATCTACTCTCTGGTATAAGCTATATAGTCCATGGTATAGCGAGCGGTCTGTGGCTTAAGCATTATATATTTTTGGAGCTTCTTAACCCTATATGACATCTTTATATGACCAGTGTTTGTCCAGTTGTCTCTTTCATTGTATATCTGGAAAATTGGAAATGGTGCAACTCTCTCTCTCCTCCTCTGCCTCTCTCTCTCTCTCTCTCTCTCTCTCTCTCTCTCTCTCTCTCTCTCTCCCTCTCTCTCTCTCTCCTCTCTCTCTCTCTTAGGGCTCCATTACAAAGGTGTGTGTGTGTGTGTGTGTGTGTGTGTGTGTGTGTGTGTGTGTGTGTGTGTGTGTGTGTGTGTGTGTGGCCCCAGCAATGGGGAAGTTGAATGAGGAATAATGTCTCTGTGGGTGGTAGTGTGTGGACAATGTAAAGCTTTCTATATAAAAAAAATGAATGAGGGGAAAAAAAAAAGGGGGAGAAACGATAAATGGGTTGAATTGTGGCGTTGAGGGGAAACTAAGTAAAGAAAATGAACGAAGGGAAAAAAAGAAAATCAATATATTTTTTTCCCTATGACGACCAAGACCTTTGATCTTCATGTAGGATTTACCACAGTTAAATGCAGTAGATCATCCCGACGTTATTTATCCTGGTAATAGAAGAAGGTTGAGAGGAGGGTAAGGTAAAGCTTTAATAAATGTGCTTTGGCGGCTTCCTCTCCCTTCCTCCCCTCTCTACCCCCTTCCTCCCTGTTTCCCCTTTCTCCCTTATCTACATTCCTCCTTACTCCCTCTCCCTCCTTCCCTCTCCACCTTCCTCCCCTTCTCCTTCATGCTTTCCTTCCTTTCCTCCTTCCCCCCCTCTTTCCCCTCCACCCACCCCTCTCCCATCAGTTTCTTGGGATCCGTTAACAACATCTGGAAATACTGACCTTTTCTATGATTTTTCCCTCGTGTATTTTTGTAATTAGTTTAAAAGGTCATTAGAAAAGTGATTAACCTTTTCACATTCCTTTGAACATTTAATGGAAAGGAAAATTGTTGTGTATGTGTTTATAAGCTGTTTACAGATGGTTTGTATGAGAAGGAGCATATCTCAATCGTCCCACGTTGTTGGCCTGGATGTAGTCCACAGGTCGCAGAAGCACAGGGAGAGAGGTGTGCTGTAGCATATCCAGCCACAATGTGTGTATGTGTGTATCTGTCTGTTTACATGTCTCCTGCTCTATGTTTCACAGGGTTGGTCTCTCTCTCTCTCTCTCTCTCTCTCTCTCTCTCCTGGTGGGTACCTGGCACTGCTTAACTAACCTAACTTCTAACCTAACCTAACTAACCTAACCCTATCTCCCTATAACCCCTAACAGGACAGAACAAAGTGGGCTATCACGGAACTGGGACAAATTTAGCCCAAGCTGAAATGAAAGCTGAGATCGGGAGACACGTAGCTGGGAAGAGAGAAAGTTTGCCTTGAGATGGGAGGACGTGAGCTGAGACACGGGCTGAGATAAGTCAAGGTAGAGTCTTGTTTATAGCTAAGATAAGTTTAGGATTTCACAGGGCTAAGTTTAGTCTGAGCTGAGAGGATGTGTGATGAGAAAGAGTAGAGATAGAGAGGAAGGAAGGGGGAGGGAGGAGAGAGAAGAAGAGATGAGAGAGGGAGTTGAAGGAGGAGGGAAGAAGAATAAGGGTGAACAAAGGAATGAAGGAGAGAGAGAGAGTATGATGAGGTAAGCTTCCTGGGGTATACAAAGGTACCATATCACAAGGAAGGTGTTCATCAGGGCATCGGAGGTACAGGTGTGTGTAAATTACTCATTAGGACAGGTGTGGTCGTGAAGGGGTGACTTAACACACACCTGTCCCGACCCACCTGTGCACTACTGTAGATGGTACGAGAAGTAATTTGACTAGCGTGGATCTGACGTGGATGAGAGGAGGCTAGAGCAACGCAAAATACACACGCAAAACACACACGCAAAACACACGCGCACACACACACAAAGACTTTACCAGTCAACCTACTTTACCACCTCTCTTCTTTACCAGCTACTGAACCTTGACCAGTTAACCTCCTCTTCACCCCCTCACCCACCACCTACCCTGACCCAACCCTCTACTCACACACACACACACCCTGACCCCAACTCGCCCCTCACACACACCCCACCCTGATCTCACCCCTCCACCACACACCCATTGACCTCACCAACCAACCAACTCTCTCTCTCTCTCTCTCTCATCTGCTCTTTTCCTTAACCTCTTCTCCCCCCTCACCCATTCTCCCTCGCCTCTCTGCTGTGTTGGCTGCCATGACTACACACGCACACACACACACACACACACACACACACACACACACACACACACACACACGGGATAACAGTATAACACCCAGTTTCGTATCTTTAAAGGCACTAGCAGTCCCTGATATGATGGATGCTCATTAATGAAAATTTGGTACACTATGAGCCACTGTAACAACCGTTAGGTCTTAGGGGCCCAGTAGACCCGGGGCCCATCTGACCAGTGACCGTTCTTCCCCTTCTCCTAGTCTTCTCCTTCCTTTAATATCCGTCTTTAATCCCCTCTCCCCCTCCCTCCCCTCTCCCCTCCCCCCCTCCCCCCCCCCTACTGTGTGTGTGTGTGGGAGGCTCCCCAGGTCCTGCCCCACCTACTGTGTCAAGTGTGTGAGGTTAGGTTAGGTTAGATTGGATTAAGTTACATTTGGGTGGGTGGTCTGAATTGGATTGCATTAGGTTAGTTAAGATTGAATTAGGTTTGGTTGGGTTAGTTTAGATTAGATTGGATTAGGTTAGATTGGATTAAGGTCGGTTTAGATTGGGTTAAGTCGGTTTAGGTTGGGTTAAGTTTACCTACAGTGTTTATTGGCTATGATAGTAATGACATAACTCCTTCGTGTTGGAATTTTCTGTATGTAGATGTGACAGAAGTGATGTCACACTGTAGAGGTCACTAACATCACTACCACCACCACCACCCACCCACCACTACCCACACCACCCACCACCACCTACCCTACCACACCACCCACACACCCCTACTACTACCACTTAACACCACTACCCCACCACCACCACTATCATCACCACCATCACCACCACCACCCCCACACCCCACCACCACCACCACTTCTGCTACCCACCACCACCACAGCTCTTCTGCCATAGCCGCCCCACATAACACGCAAAGCTCAGGGTGACATAACTCATCAATTAAACAGTAACTTATGTCACCTCTATGTAACTTCTCTCGGGTTGTTTTGTTTATTTTTCGTTGCTGGCAAGTCACACACACACACACACACACACACACACACACACACACACACACACACGAGATGACTCACCAGACAGGACTCCCAATGGTGATGTGAATTGAAGTTGGTTGAGTTTGAAATTGATATGGTAGTGACCCTATTCAGCACCCACCCACACCTATCCCACCCATACCCACCCGCACCCACCCACCCACCCACCCACCCGCATGGCAGACGTGATGAATAACGTACATACATCCTTTTAATACAGGTTATGGAATGAAGTCAGTTGTGAATAATCTGTAAAGTGGAAAAGGCGGATTAACCCACACTAAGAACTGGTCAGACTGGCTTCGTGTTTTCCTCCTGGTTTAATATGAGTTACATGTAAGTAGCTTAACCCCTATTGAGTATGATGACTAAGAGCCCTTGAGTACGATGACTTAACCCCTTTTTACGATGGCTTGAGTACGATGACTTAACCCCTTTTGAACGATGGCTTCATATTTTGAGTACGAAGACCTATTCCCATGTGTACGATGATATTATAATGTACTCAGGAGGTTAAATCATCTTGTGGTTAATCATCAGGTGAAATAAGGTGGAGTGCAAAGTCTTCAGGCAATCGACTTAACCCAACCTAACCAAACCTAACCTAACCTAACCTAACCTAACCTAACCTAACCTAACCTAACCTAACCTAACCACCCCAACCTAACCTAACCCCCCCCCCCACCAAGTAGCGTTAGGGTGTTTAATCAAGTGAAATAAGCTGTACCTGCCTGTGACCTGGTGGAAATACCTCTTACCTGTACTTACCTGTGCATATTGTTTACTTTACACCAACACACGTGATTGGACATAAGTTTGAGATTCAGGTGAGTGAGGCAACTAGGGAGGGTTAACTTCATGTACCAGGGAGGGTTAACTTCATGTACCAGGGAGGGTTAACTTCATGTACCAGGGAGGGTTAACTTCACGTACCAGAGAGGGTTAACTTCATGTACCAGGGAGGGTTAACGTCATGTACCAGGGAGGGTTAACTTCATGTACCAGGGAGGGTTAACTTCATGTACCAGGGAGGCTAACTTCATGCACCAGGGAGGGTTAACTTCATGTACCAGGGAGGGTTAACTTCATGTACCAGAGAGGTTTAGCTTCATGTACCAGAGAGGGTTAACTTCATGCACCAGAGAGGGTTAACTTCATGTACCAGGGAAGACTAACTTCACGTACCAGAGAGGGCTAACTTCACGTACCAGGGAAGGCTAACTTCACGTACCAGAGAGGACTAACTTCACGTACCAGGGGGCGGCGACCTTGACTTGGGGTTGGTTAGGTAAATAGAGTAACCTTGTAAAAATCAAATGGATTCTGCCACTGGGTTTTGGCCTCTGAGCCACTCAAAGTTTATTATTATTATTATTATTATTATTATTATTATTATTATTATTATTATTATTATTATTATTATTATTATTATTATTATTATTATTTTCATTATTATTATTATTATTATTACTATTATTATTATTTTTATTACTATTATTATTATTATTATTATTACTATTATTATTATTATTATTATTATTATTATTATTATTATTATTATTATTAGTGTTATTAAGTTGTTGTTGGGTTGTGGGAGGTTATTATGGGTGTGGGTTAAGTGGATATCAGTCCCATTAGGCTTCTAGTTTTAATAGGCCCTTACTCCTAATAGACCGCCCTGGGCAGTGACGGGTTACTTGGGCCCCAGTCCCGATAGACACTCAACCTAATCTGATTAACCTGATGTAAGTGGTGGTGGTGGAAGTAATGTTGGTAGAGGTGGTGGTGGTGATGGTGGTAGGGGTTGTAGTAGTGGTAGTAGTAGTGGTGACAGTAGTAGTATTGGTGGTGATGGTGGTGAAGATGGTGGTAGTGGTGATAGTGATTGTGGTAGACACACTGGTTGGGCCCCACAACTCAAGCATCATGTGTCCTGTCGCCCTTCACACTACACAACTTAGACCAAGTATGATGAGTTGTTTTATGGCTTTACAGTGTTACCAGGCTTTACAGTGTCACCAGGCTTTACAGTGTCACCAGGCTTTACGGCGTTACCAGGCTTTACAGTGATATCAGGCTTTACGGCGTTACCAGGCTTTACAGTGTTACCAGGCTTTACAGTGATATCAGGCTTTACAGTGTTACCAGGCTTTACGGCGTTACAGGCTTTACAGTGTTACCAGGCTTTACAGTGTTACCAGGCTTTTACGGCGTTACCGGGCTTTACAGTGTTACCAGGCTACACAGTGTCACCAGGCTTTACGGCGTTACCAGGCTTTACAGTGATATCCAGGCTTTACGGCGTTACCAGGCTTTACAGTGTTACCAGGCTTTACAGTGTCACCAGGCTTTACGGCGTTACCAGGCTTTACAGTGTTACCAGGCTTTACAGTGTTACCAGGCTTTACAGTGTCACCAGGCTTTACGGCGTTACCAGGCTTTACAGTGTTACCAGGCTTTACAGTGTTACCAGGCTTTACAGTGTCACCAGGCGTGAGGAGGCAATAGGCTCAAAATTGTGACCGAGAAGAGACTGACTGACTGACTTAGTAACTACTGCGTCACACCTCTCCCCTCCTCTCCCCTCCTTTATCCAATTCTTCCTCTTCCTTGTTTTAATCGATGCCTTGGCCATTATTGCTTATGTTTACTAATAGTATTTAGCACAGTGTGTGTAAATAGAGATAATGAGGTTAGTACTCGACAAAAAACACTGAGTAGGTATGAGGTCACTAGAGTACTACTTAATTGAGTACATAGAGGAGTGAATTATAGTTGTACATATATAAGAGTTAGTGCAGAGAAGAGTAGTGTGTGTGTGTGTGTGTGTGTGTGTGTGTGTGTGTGTGTGTGTGTGTGTGTGTGTGTGTGTGTGGGGAAGTGCCAACACGTGGTGGTAGTGGTGTCAACAGGGCGGAAATTGGCTGGTAGTCCCATGCCTCACCATCCCTCACCCACCTCACCCCATCCTGCCACCTCACCATCCTCACCCACACCTCACCATCCTCACCCACCTCACCATCCCTCACCCACACACCTCACCATACCTCACCCCCACCTCACCATCCTCACCCACACACCTCACCATCCCTCACCCACACCTCACCATCCCTCACCCACATACCTCACCATCCCTCACCCACACCTCACCATACCTCACCCCCACACCTCACTACACCTCACCAGTTCACCATCCCTCACCCACACCTCACCATCCCTCACCCACACACCTCACTATACCTCACACCATTATTTACACCCCCCATAACCTTCTTTATTACTGACGTCCTGCAAGTCAGTAGGTCATCCCCCTGTGTCTCTGTCCACATATTATTAGTTGTTGTGGCTGAGTGGAATTAACTCTCACTTCCTGGCTTAGTGGTCTCTTGGTTCGGGTCCCGCGGCGTCCCTAACTGATTTGTCTGATTTTGTAATAGAAGTGAGAGGCAAGAGAGGGCTATGTTTGTCTCCTTGTGTACTTAAGGTTTAGTCTTGTATGTGTTTGTATGTTACATTGTCTTTAACAGTTCATGAGAGCTGTATAGTGAAGACTCAATATAGCGGACTTGTATCTCCATATAATCCGTTAGATGGGGTTTCATATTTAACAGACCCTCTATATAACGGATTTTCCTCTCCATATAGTACGTTAAATAAAGGTTTTACTGTACAAACTGATTCCATTTTTCCAGCCTAATACCCCGCCTTTCCTGACCTGACTGATGATGTGTTATACAGGTAGAGTACGAGTATATGACCTTCTTCCGGTAGCCACAACCAATGAAAATGCTACCAACGCTTTGAGACACAAACAAGTGGTTGATGATGTTGAGGGTCAAAATTGTTTAAAATATTCGCACTTCGACGTGATGATTGTATGTCAACATTTCTTTCCCCTTGTTAGGTTGGGTTGGGTTGGGTTTGGTTTGGTTAGGTTAGGTTGGGTTGCGTTGGGTTTGGTTAGGTTAGGTTGGGTTGGGTTTGGTTAGGTTTGGTTGGGTTGGGTTGGGTTAGGTTGCGTTGGGTTTGGTTAGGTTGGGTTGGGTTTGGTTTGGTTAGGTTAGGTTAGGTTAGGTTAGGTTGGGTTGGGTTGGGTTGGGTTTGGTTGGGTTAGGTTAGGTTGGGTTTGGTTAGGATGCTTGGCTTATTTAAGATATATCAACAATATTTACTTCTTTCTTTAAATCCAATAAACATGATTTTTTTTACACGTATGATCAATGTTTACTAAATTCTCCTGAACCAACACCAGGGATTGTTTGTGTTTAGTCTATAGTGTAAAAAATATTTTGATCGTCAATCCTTTCTACACATCAAAAGGAAACAACATCAACTAAACATCATAACAACTGGGGTCTGAAATTGCTCCAACTATGCTCGCTGGAACGTGTTGTTGACAAGTATATATTCACGAGGGTTTTGCTGTGTCAAGCTTTATTCGTTGATTACTACAGAATGGCTCACATCACCACCAAACTGTGACTCTACCTTAAATCTGGAGGTGGTAATTGAAACGTTTGATTTGTGTGTGTGTGTGTGTGTGTGTGTGTGTGTGTGTGTGTGTGTGTGTGTGTGTGTGTGTGTGTGTGTATGTGTGTGTGTGTGTGTGTGTGTGTGTGTGTGTGTGTGTGTGTGTGTGTGTGTGTGTGTGTGTGTGTGTGTGTGTGTATGTGTGTGTGTGTGTGTGTATGTGTGTGTGTGTGTTTAAGTAACAAACTAAGTCTTAAGATCTGCAATGGAGTTTGAACCTAAAGAGACCGATCACTAATATTTTCATTGATCAAAATTATCTGTTGTGGCCCAAAGATGCATTAAAACAACAACAGCTACAACAATAAAAACAACAACAACAACAACGATCCCCGCAGCTGAAACACACAAAACAACAACAAACCCGATGTAATTTTTTTCCTGGGTGGGGTTGGGAGTCAGCTGTAAACACTGGTATTTTATTGAAGGTTTTACGGGATGTATATTTGGGTGTGAGAGGATCGATGCAGTACAGGGGCCGTGGCCAGGTGGAAGATGTGGACGAGGGGACGTGGCCAGAAGGAGGGTGTAGACGAGGGGACGTGGCCAGGTGGAGGGTGTGGACGAGGGGACGTGGCCAGGAGGGTGTGGACGAGGGGACGTGGCAAGGGGGGACGTGTGGACGAGGGGACGCGGCCAGGAGGAGGGTGTGGACGAGGGGAAATGTGGGCGGAGGGAGAGACGTGGCCGGGAGCGTGTGGGCGGAGGGACGTGCACTCTGACCTTCACTTTGCTCCCTGACAGCCTCCCGCCTCCCAGCTGGTTCATCTGCCTTTACGGGTTAACTCTTCTACCTATTTGTGGTAACTCATCTACCTGTACTGGGTAACTCATACACCTGTACTAGGTAACTCATCTACCTGTAATTGGTAACTCATCTACCTGTACTTGGTAACTCATACCTGTACTAGGTAACTCATCTACCTGTAATTGGTAACTCATCTACCTGTACTTGGTAACTCATACACCACAGATAATTGTGGTTGAGGTTTTTCTCGTGTATAAACCGACAAAAAAATAAAATAAAACATTGATCTTATTGTCTAGGACCCTGAGGTAGCCTACACACTCGGCTCGTTATCCAGGACATGAGTCATTTCCTCGTTATTTTCTTTCGAATTTCACATTTTTTTAATTCCTGGTTTACGATTCATCTTTGTAAACGTGTAGGTGGTGGTGAGGTGAGATGTCGTGAGATGGTGGTGGTGGTGGTGTGGTGAGGTGGGATGTGGTGTGGTGATAGTGGTGTGGTGAGGTGGGATGTGGTGTGGTGATAGTGGTGTGGTGAGGTGGGATGTGGTGTGGTGTGGTGATAGTGGTGGAGGTCTCAAGGGAGTGATTTTGAGGCTCCTAATCTTTGAGGGGGTGGCGAAATGGCCCTGGATTTACCTGCAATTTGTTCTTGGCTTCACTAGATTTCCATGTTAAGATAGGTAGGTGTGTGTGTGTGTGTGTGTGTTACGGTATAAACTGGTTGTTGAAGGTGGTTTTAGATACGTGAAAAAGTCATACGTTTAAGGATTTCATTTACTTGGGCCCCGGTTTTACTAGATATTACCCCTACTAGACCCCAAAGACAACCAGTCATGTTAGCATTGGAACTAGTACTGGGGCCCATTAGGACTGGAGCCCATTAGGACTGGGGCACATAAGTACTGGGGCCTATTAGGACTGGGGCCCATTAGGACTGGGGCACATAAGTACTGGGGCCCATTAAGACTGGGGCCCATTAGGACTGGGGCCCATTAGGACTGGGGCCCATAAGTACTGGGGCCTATTAGGACTCAGAATCGTGATTAATATCGAGTGTTTTATCCCAACCGTCACTCCATGTCTTGAGCATGGCAGGAGATTGCACCATCCTGCTCAATGAAGACTGGGCTGATCAAGAGCAGGCTGGGTGGGGGAGGGGAGGGGAGGGTGATAGGAGGAGGGAGATGGGATTGAGGAGGAGGTGGTGGGGAGAGGGAGGAACGCCTCGGGCCACAGGTAAAATGAGAACAGTTTCATTTCAATCACACACACACACACACACACACACACACACACACACACACCATCTGGCAGGAAGAGGCTGGGGGCTGGTACCTCAACATTACACTGATTAATCTGAAACAAGTATTGAAATTTGTGATGAATTTAATACCAATGTTGATATTTTTGTGGTGATTCTGACACAGTTGTTGAATTTGGTGATGAATCTGAATAAGTTTGATTTGTGTGAGGATGACAATTATTTTAGGTGGGTTAGATTAGGTGACACGTGACATAAACTAACTGTGCAAAATAATACACAAGCCAAGACTGTGTGTGTGTGTGTGTGTGTGTGTGTGTGTGTGTGTGTGTGTGTGTGTGTGTGTGTGTGTGTGTGTGTTAATTTCACCTCACTCGATTCAAATAATAGACATAATTAGGTGATGTAATAACAAGACATTTGTGGTTATGACTTTCTGTTATGTATGAACCATTGTCTTGAAGGGGAGGTGAGGTAGGGGGGGATGGGGGAGGAGGCGGGGAGAAGGAGAGAATGAGGGTGAGAAGGGAGAGAGAGGGCGGTAAGGATGGAGAGGGAGTGGGATGAGGGGATATTTGAGCATCACGTGACTAAGGAACCACCCAGTGTGCCTCCTCCGTTTTCCCTGATAATGAACGATATCGACCCGTGTAGAAAATGGCAGAAGCATATTAGGGGCGAGAGTAGCTTACACCGTCACAGTGATGGTGGGTGGGGCGTGGTGGTGATGGTGTGTGGTGGTGTGGGGCGTGGTGGTAGTGATGCTGTCTGGGATGTGGTGATGGTGTTTGGGAGTGATGGTTGTGTGGTGATGTCGGGCGTGGTATTGATGGTGGGTGGTGGTGCTGGTGAGTGGGACGTAGTGGTGATGATGGGTGGTGGTGCTGGTGAGTGGGACGTAGTGGAGATGATGGAGTGGTGGTGATGCTGCATAGGACGTAGTGGTGATGATGGAGTGGTGGTGATGCTGCATAGGACGTAGTGGTGATGATGGTGAGATATGTAGGTGGTGATGGTGGTGGTGTGGGAGACAGTTCACCATCGCCTGGGTCCTGGAAGCTGAGATTCAAGGGGTGTTGGCCACGTGTGTACAACCCGTATTTAAAGACCCACCTACCAGAATATTCTCCCCTCGTCCTCCTGTCGGGGTGGTGAAGGAGCGGGTGAAGGAGGAGGTGGTCTTTTGAATATTTCCTTGAGTCCTGCTGAATATTTCCTTCTAGGCCTACTGAAAATTTCCTTGAGGCCTACTGAATATTTCCTTCTAGGCCTACTGAAAATTTTCTTGAGGCAAACTAAATATTTCCTAAGCCTACTGAATATTTCCTTCTAGGCCTACTGAATATTTCCTTCGACACCTACTGAACATTTCCTAGACTTACTGAATATTTCCTTCTAGGCCTACTGAATATTTCCCTCTAGGCCTACTGAATATTACTGAATATTACCATCGAGGGTTGGGTAAACATTATTTGGACATCCTTGGCAGGGGGGTTGAGGGGAGCCTACGTAGGTACTAAATCTTGCAGTAAAAATAATGATGATTAGGTGGTATAAATTAAGTTTATTACCTACAGAGACTATTGCGTTCAGGTGGTGCTGGTGGTGGCGTTGGTGCTGGTGGTGGCGTTGGTGGTGTTGGTGGTGGTGGTGTTGGTGGTGGTGGTGGTGGTGGTGTTGGTGATGGTGGTGGTGGTGGTGGTGGTGTTGGTGGTGGTGGTGGTGGTGGTGGTGGTGGTGGTGGTGGTGGTGATGGTGGTGGTGGTGTTGGTGGTGTTGGTGTTGGTGGTGTTGCAGAGTGTGATGATTGGAGAGAAGTTGTGGTTATTATGTGTGGCGTTGAGGGGTGGCACCACATAAATACATACATACATACATACATACATACATACATACATTACATACATACATACATACATACGAGGAATATAACCACAATTTAATAAGAATGATTAAACGAGAAAGATAAATAAAAAATAAATAAAAATGAGTGAAACAAGGAGAGACTAATGACGAAAGAGGATGGAAGAGAGGGAGAGAAAAGGGAGGAGAAAGAGAAGAAATAAAGGAAGGAAGGAAGGAAAATGGAACAAAATGAATATAAGGAAACACATTTTTTTAGGTCATGGTGCTGCCGCCTTTTTTATCTCTTCTTATCACGGGTGTTTCTTCACTTCCACTCTCCCTTCCTTCCTCATTTTTTTCTCTTCCCTTCTCCATCCTCTGTCTTCTCCTCCTTCAACCATCCTTTCCTCTCTCCCACCTCCCCTTTCTCTCTCTCCCTCCTCCCTCTCTTCTCTTCAATCATCCATCCTCCATCCCTCCCTCCCTCATTTGTTCTCTTCCCTCCCACTCTCCCTCTCTCCCTCTCTAATCCCCCTCTCATCCCTCTCCGAAGCAGCCGGGATATAATGAAGGGTTCTGGCACTATATATATACCGTATATATTAAGTGTAATCAACTTTATAATTTTTAGTGGACTAATTTGAAACTTGCCACAGAAGTTACATAATGGAGGTGTGTGTGTGTGTGTGTGTGTGTGTGTGTGTGTGTGTGTGTGTGTGTGTGTGTGTGTGTGTGTGTGTGTGTGTGTGTGTGTGTGTGTGTGTTTTGCATGGTGCACATTGAGACCAAGACTCAACACCCTATTCCCCCCTTCCTCCTCTTCCCCCTTCCTCCCTTCCCCTTCCCCCCTTCCAGCACCTTACATCAGGCTTGTCAAGAGTGATGGAGACTCCTACAGAAAACAATGGGACAAAAATAAAACATCTTTGTCTTCTGGTATAAAATTCATTATGCAATATTTATGTTTTTTCCCTCATTTTACCAGCTGGCAGATGAGTTAATTTTAGCTGTGTTGCGCCAAGACAATTATTATCCTTATATAATACTTGACAGTGGCATTATTACCCCTTTATAATACTTAAAGGGTCTTTGTGTTAAGGCTCACTCTAAGGGCGGTCACGGGCGGTAGTTTAACAAGCAATATAGTGGTTGGTGACTGGTCTTTCCACTCAGTGTTGGGTGATCGTAGGTCAACTTGCCCCCTCCCCCCTCTCTCCCCTGACAGACAGACAGACAGACAGACCACTACCACTACCACTGGAGAATGCGTGGCACAACGTAAAAGAATCCAGTAGTATCCAGAACACAGTTGATTGATAACGTGTGTGTGTGTGTGTGTGTGTGTGTGTGTGTGTGTGTGTGTGTGTATGTGTGTGTGTGTGATGGGAAAGTTGACAGTGGCACTCGGAATGCCATCGATTTGGCACACTGGGGCTCTGACGTCACACTCACTCGTTAATGTTGAAGGTTGTTGGTGGATGAACCTAGCCTGGATGACCCTGATGGATGAACCTAGTCTGGATGACCCTGGAGGATGACATGTATGATGGCTGAAGACCTACCATAACACTCACCTCAACAACCACCCACACAGCCATTCAATACGTCATAATATATCCTAGTGGTGACGTCGTTCTGTCTGACGTCATACATACTTCCAATACGTCATAACATATCCTGGTGGTGACGTAGTTCTGTCTGACGTCATACATACTTCCAATACGTCATCATACAGGGAAGATTGTACTGGGGAAATTTATTGTTCAACCTGAAGCTGCAATGAGGATTTTTCTTTTATGACGTTTAAGGAGGGAAATGACGTCTTTTGGGGAGGTGGTTTTGGTTACTTGTTTGCTGAGAGAAAATAGATTGTTCGTCATCTCCATTGTGTGTGTGTTGAGCCAAGTTGAGAGGTGCGTCACTACAACCCCCTCCTCCTACCCCTCATCCTCCCTCCCCCCATCCCCCTCCCCCCCCTCTGTGGTGGGTTCAGACACCTGCATCTCCTTAGTGACCTGTTAACACCTGTGATCTGCCATTGCTCATCCGTTCCTCCAAGTTGGTGATTATTCCATTTTTATTTTCGGTACAGTAATACAATGTTATTATTATTATTATGGGGTGTAAGAGGAGGAGGCGGAGGAAAATACGTGTTAGAAAGGTGGTAGGGAGTGTAGTGGTAGTGTATGTGGTGGTGGAGAGGGTGGTAGTACTTGTAATGGTGGTAGAAAGGGGAGTGGTAGTGCTTGTAATGGTGGTGGAGGGGATGAGGTGGTAAAGGAACTAGTGTTTGTTAATGGTAATGACGGGGGTAGTACTGTAGTAGTGGCAGTGCGTGATGGTGGTTATAGTGATGGGAAAAACACACTTATAGTAAAGGGTTAAGGTAGTGTACTAGTGGTGGTGTAGTGGAACTGTGATGGTTCGTGGCACCCAGGCAGTGTTCTCAGTACCTACCTGAAGAAGCCACAGTAGGCCTGACACGTGAGCATTATTATACCAAGCCTGTCACATAATATCTCTGTTTACCTATTACCTGAAGACGCTTAATCTAATAGTGTGTAACCTGTCTCTCTCCTGTAACCTAAATAGACGTGTAAGCTCTAATCAATAGTGTGAGTGAGTGAGTGAGGTGAGTACGTGAGGTGAGTGAGTGTGTACGTGGGTGAGTGAGTGCGGTGGTGCCAATGTGACAGGTTTCCACACGCGGGTTGAGGAGTTGTGGCAGCAAGGGGTGAATCATGACAGCAGCGAGAGACGGTTGATAAACAAGGCGGTGTTTGTTGTCTGGTGTTGGAAGTGTTAAGTGATCTTCTGACTTCCTTTGTACTGTATAAATGTGATACTATGAAGACGCCATGGTTTCTCGTGATTAGTGTGTACGTGTGTCTTATCTTCCCCATTAGGTTAGGTTAGGTTAATCTTCAGGTGAAATAAGCTGGAGGGGGGAGGGGGGGTGGATAATCTTCATGTGATGTCCCACAAATACTCACCACTGTGGTAATAAACTCGGGAGAAAAACACCTATAGATGTGTTTGTTTTGGTCGTAGTTTTTGTTGCTATTGTGTGTTCTGCTTCTGCTGCCCTAAAGAACCTGCTCCCTGCTTAGTTTGTTTATTTTTTTAATGTTTTTTCTGCTTTTACTACTATGAAAAACCTGCTGTCTTCTAAGTGGTGTTCCTCTCTACTGCCGAAGGTCTGGATATTGGCGAGGAGGTGGTGGTGGAAAACACGTTCCTCATACTGTACCTGAGAGCATGATCAAAGGTGCTTCTTGAGGAGTATTGGTAATGAGGTGGTGGTGGTGGTGTACGTGCGGGTTGTGGCGTCCAGGGCGATTATCATTGGCTGGAGAGGACGAGGGCGGGGAAGGATTCTTAACTTATCCTAATCTAAGTTACCCTAGCCTAGCCTCAGCTGACTTACCCTAGCCTCAGCTGACTTACCCTAGCCTCAGCTGACTTACCCTAGCCTCAGCTGACTTAAATTATCCTTGCTTGACATAACTTAACCTAGCCTGATCTAACTTATCCTACCCTGACCTAACTTTTCCTAGCCTAACCTAACTTGACTTTACTGTCTCTAGCCTAAAGGAACCCAACCCAGGCTTAGGTTAGGTTAGGCTGGGCTGCTTGGGTCATCACACCAGGGGAGGTCGCTTAGTTTTCCGTGTTGAGGATTCGTGTGGGTGCAGGTGTGAGTGATGACGTCAGTGGAGATTATTTACAGGGTACACACGGCCTCTACACACACACACACACACACTCATGCCGTCGTGCACACAAATGACGTACACACGGCCTCTACACACACTCCTGCCTCCGTGTACACAAATGACGGTTTTTATATTACCTACGTGTCGAAACACAAGTGTACACTGTCCCCCTCATTATACACTGTAGCTTCCTCTTGCATTTTCCTCATAATACACTGTATCTTCCTCATAATACACTGTATCTTCCTCATAATACACTGTATCTTCCTCATAATACACTGTATCTTCCTCATAATACACTGTATCTTCCTCATAGCTTCATCCTGTCTATCTTCCTCTTACACTGTAGCTTCTTCATAATACACTGTAGCTTCTTCTGTAATACACTGTAGCTTCCTCATAATACACTGTATCTTCCTCTTACACTGTATTTCTTCATAATACCTTGCTTCTTCACCCAGCCACCATTAGCTTCCTCATAATACACTGTATCTTCCTCATAATACACTGTATCTTCCTCATAATACACTGTATCTTCCTCATAATACACTGTATCTTCCTCATAATACACTGTATCTTCCTCATAATACACTGCCTCCCTCACAATCTTCCTCTGATAGGAACATGGTAAAATACAGGCCGGGGTGGGGAGGGGGAGGATGGGGGTGGTCTTCACAGTCAGTCATGTTACATTATAAGGACTTATTTCAGTGCTGTTTTTTTTTCTTTGCAAGCGATCGTGACGGGGCATCTGCTGGGTGTTTTTTCCTCTCTCTCTCTCTCTCTCTCTCTCTCTCTCTCCTCTCTCTCTCTCTCTCTCTCCTCTCTCTCGCTCTCTCTCTCTCTCTCTCTCTCTCTCTCTCTCTCTCTCTGTTTCAAGAAATCAGTCAATCCAGATCCCAACACGACTCTGTGACGAAGGAGGTCAAGACGTATTATAAATAAGAGGAAACTACTGATGGTTTAACTCGTCGACGAGACCTGTACACGAGACCAACGGACGTATAGATGCACCAACGTACGCATACAGACGCACCAACGAACATACAGACGCACCAACGAACATACAGACGCACCAACGAACGGATTTACGCAGAACGTTTCTATATTCGTCTCCCAAGAAATAATTTTACAAAACCTTTCACCAACAAGCATCATTACCAAGTGTGTGTGTGTGTGTGTGTGTGTGTGTGTGTGTGTGTGTGTGTAGCATCACTAAGAGCCTTGTTTACATGGTGTATTAGGTATGTGTGAAGAGCTTTAATGCAGTATATTCACCGTGCGCTTTACGTCATTCCTCTGTTGTTATTATTCATCATGGTGGTATGGTGGCGTGTGACTGGCAGTGTGGATGTGTCCTTGCTTTTGTTATGTATACACGATTATTAATATGTGTGTGTGTGTGTGTGTGTGTGTGTGTGTGTGTGTGTGTTTTGTTTATACCCGGGGATATATTGTTAACTAGATATATTTACCAGTAATTACACATACAAACCCGAACCGGTGAAAAACGTACCCACAGAGTCAACAAGGTCAGGATGTCCACTGTGGCCATGGCCCTGTGTGTGCGTGCCAACTGTCTCTTGTTCCATCAGCTGCTTTGAGTGATCTTGCTTTAGTTAACAAGAGAGGGTTAAGTATAATATATATTTGTTCATTACATATTGACTTTTTTCTTTTCCTTTCCTGGTTCCTGTTTGTGTATGTCATAGGTAAGATTAAGCTTAAATCATCCACGAAGCTTAAATCATCCACGAAGCTTATATCATCCACGAAGCTTATATCATCCACGAAGCTTAAATTATCCACGAAGCTTAAATCATCCACTAAGCTTAAATCATCCACTAAGCTTGGGGTCACTTTAGTCTATGTGTAACAGCCATGACAGCTTAGACTCACCCATTGGTTCCCGTGGATGAGTAATTTACCTTATTGAAGTCTAAGTTAAGATTCATTTTATATACTGGCTATTTAATTTGAGTGATGGGGAGGGGAGAGGGGTGTGTGGGGTTGTATAAAGAGTGGTGGGGGGTTAGGAGGGGGGAGGAGTGTTGTATAAAGAGTGGTGGGGGGTGAGGAGGAGGAGTGTTGTATAAGTGGTGGGGTGAGGGGGTGTTGTATAAGAGTGGTGGGGATGGGGAGGGGTGTTGTATAAAAGAGTGGTGGGGGTGAGGTGTTGTATAAGAGTGGTGGGGATGGGGGAGGGTGTTGTATAAAGAAATTGGTGGGGGGTGAGGAGGGAGGGTGTTGTATAAGAGTGGTGGGGATGGGGAGGAATGTTGTATAAAGTGGTGGGGGGGGGGTGAGGAGGAGGGTGTTGTATAAAATTGGTGGGGTGAGGAGGGAGGGTGTTGTATAAAATTGGTGGGGATGGGGAGGTGTTGTATAAAAAGTGGTGGGGGTGAGGAGGGAGGGTGTTGTATAAGAGTGGTGGGGATGGGGGAGGAGGGTGTTGTATAAAAAGAGTGGTGGGGGGTGAGGAGGTGTTGTATAAAGAGTGGTGGGGGGTGAGGAGGGGGGTGTGTTAGGGGTTACATACAGAGTGGGGATGTTAACCTTGTGTGATTATTATTATGGTGTCTTGATATTACACCTGTACACTTTATTATTCAGAGAGAGAGAGAGAGAGAGAGAGAGAGAGAGAGAGAGAGAGAGAGAGTTGACACTTCATTCTGCTGTGCGTGTAGAAAGCTCCCTGCATAGTCGTCACCTTAGAGAAAGTTGTGTGTTTTCCTGAAATAGATGACTTTCACAGTACCTCACATCACCTCATAGCACCTCACAACACCTCCCAGCACCTCACAGCACTTCATAACACCTCACAGCACTTCATAACACCCCACAGCACTTCATAACTCCTCATAGCACTGTACAACACATCACAGCACTTCATAACACACCACAGTACTTCACAGCACCTCATAGCACCAGGTTCATTTTCATCAGTGTTTGTTTATTTTGGTTGGGGTGGTGATTAGGTTAGGTTAGGTTGTTAGACGTGTATTTGTGTAAGGCTTTGGTACTTTGAGGAAATTTTAGGATGTTTATTTTGTTTAGTGGTGTGTGTGTGTGTGTGTTATAATTCCGGGTCACAGCTCCTTGTGTGTGTGTACCTGTGTTTGTCTTTAACTTGCAAAAAAGTGTTGGTTGTTGACGAAGTTGTGTTCAGTTGGTAGAAGTTTTGTGTTGGTAAGTTTGTCTCACACGCCGCGTCTTGCATGAAAGGTGAGCAATTGGTAGGCGACACACACACACACACACACACACACACACACACACACACACACACACACACACATACACATATTTACACTGACTTTTAACACGTAGTCTTTAGTCAGCCTTATATTCAGTGTCGAGACTTTCCTCAGCTATAAGCTAACATGATTCTCACAATATATATTTTTTAATATATTTTCACATTAACATTAATTTATTTTGTATTATAATCTGATATTTTAATTAGTTTTTTATATATAAATTTATATTAACATTATTAACGCATTCTAATACCGCCAATGGTTTTAAATCATATTTAAATAAGTCACAATTTCACCTCAGTATTGGTAAAGTATCACACAATTACGTCACACATTTGTAATTTCACAGTGTTTTTTGTTATGGGTGAAAATATCTCCAAACGTCAGCACTTATGATCCATGACTTTCTTTTTGGCAGATCATTCTTTATAATGCACAACAACACGGTGGTTTTCAGTGCCGAATTTGTGGTAGAGAGAGAGAGAGAGAGAGAGAGAGGTCGTGGTGTTGGTATGAGAGAATGTCTTGTCGTGTTACCTCTCTCTCCACTCCCTGGATTCACGAAGATGCGAACGACGTAAACTTTCTCTCGTAACTGAAGGTGTAACACTGTATACTTAACGAGACTACGACTGAGGGCTAAGCTATATGCCTATAATAACGTTCTCAAAATGGTATCCAAACTTCACTGGGATTTTGACCTCAAGTAAAATACGTTCTCTTAATGCCCTGAAGCAGCTTGGTGAACCCCTGAGGCATTGGGAAGGCATGTGTGTGTCTTATGATAAAATGCCTGTAGTGAAGGTAGAGTCTTGTGTCATTTGGAGGCAGTTTTTTAGGACGTTATTACACACACACACACACACACACACACACACACACCACTGAAGCTGGATATTTTTTTCTGTTTTAAATTGAAATGATGATGATAAGAATTGTAGCCCTGAAGTGTATAGAGAGTCTTAACTTAAATTGGTTTGCCTTTTATCGTGTGAGTGAAAGCTGTGTGTGTGTGTGTGTGTGTGTGTGTGTGTGTGTGTGTGTGTGTGTGTGTGTGTGTGTGTGTGTGTGTGTGTGTGTGTGTGTGTGTGTGTGTGTGTGTGTGTGTGTGTGTGTGTTTGTTTTTGACCATTATCTCTGTAAGTATGTTGATCTGTTCTTATCTCTTCTTCGTCCTTCTGTAACGTGCGTGTGTATATCTCCTCCCATCCTCCCCCTCCCTCTCCCTGCCCTCCTTCCCTCCCTCTCCCATCCCTCCCTCTCCCCTGCCCCTTGCCTGGTGTGTTGGTTAGAGTAATTTAGTCTAATAGCGATTGCGCAACTAAGTTTAAGGCGTAGATAAATTGAGTCCTAGCTTTCTTGATTGACGTCCTTAGAAAGCTTAATTAGATGTCCAAGCTTTGTAGTTCTTTTATATATCATTAAGAACGAGTACTAGACTAACTCTTGTTGTCGTTTTTCTTATTTGGTCAAGTTTTTTACAGTTAGCTCATCAGATGTAAACACCGGAACGTTTATATTCCTCCTAATGATTGCTCTTGTCATTGTGTGGTTGTTGTGGGGGGGGGGGCTGTCAGTGACGCAGGTGATGATGACAGTGTTGCCCCATGCTGGCACACTTTTGTCTTGCTGGTCACGGCTCTTACTGGTGGCAGCCTTCCACTATGGTGCCATTTCACCATGGTATAGCAGCTCTCCACCATGGTAGCAGCCCTCCACTATGGTATAGCAGCTCTCCACTATGGTAGCCAGTATATTGTAAGATGGTAGTTCAGTAATACACACATTATAAACAGTATTTCTTTACAAAGGTTATACTCTGGGTTGCAACAGACGATATGTAGACACGCTACCCTGAAGGTCTTCATCCCAAACTTAATTATCAGTATTTGTGGTGATCGCTGCTGGAGGCCGTTATGGCCCCATTTGTGGCCGTAGATGGTGGCCACGGCCCAGGATTACACATTTATCCTTAAACTTTATATACAAACTGGAAAAATCGAGCCATAACTGGTGGAGGTGTTGGTGTACCGAAGGTTTGTAGCTCTTGTATATTATTTCTCATTGAGGAATTAATGGAAGGTGACGATGACTCTACAGCTTTATGTTATCTTCAGTATGTTAATGATGTTTACGTTTCTCTTTCTCTTACAGGAACTAACGGAGTTGCACCACGAGAACGTTGTGGCGCTGCTCGACTGCAAGGTGAGTGTGAACCACCCTGACGCCTCCTCCCTTCTGTGCCTCATAGCCACGACTCTGAGGACATTTGTCACTCCTGCTGGTTTAGTCAGGATTTGGGGAACATTATTCACTTTTATCGAAGGTATAAGGAAGAAAAGTGTGTGTGTGTGTGTGTGTGTGTGTGTGTGTGTGTGTGTGTGTGTGTGTGTGTGTGTGTGTAAAAGAAAAACAATTCTAAGACGTATCAGATGTATCATGTTGAGCCTCTAAGTTCCACCAGCAGCAGAAACGTGCGCTGAATATCGACGTCTGGTGAATTATCTGCAGGACACACACACACACACACACATACACACACATTCTCGGTCAAGGCGTAGAATCCTAGTGATAACCTTGACCTGTTTGATTGCGCTTCACTTCGCTATTTTGATTCCAAATTTTCTATGGTGACGTGACTATGGGGCAGTTCTAACTATAGTATGTGCTTGTGAGAGTTAAAAGTGTGGTGTTATACTTCACTGTGTTAGTTATTTTACGCCACACACACACACACACCACCCTTTGTTGTGTTCGGGTGGTTATGGTGATGTGTGTTGTGTAACTTACTGTGCGAAGAACACTATGCCAAGTTTGTCTCACCTGTCACCTGTGTGGTAAGAAGGATAGGCATCTTCCCTATTCACAAACACGACGTAATATACACAAGGAAGTGATTCAGTAATAAGTATGTAGAATGATCTCGATAACCATACAGGAAAAGGGAAACACTGAAACACCTTAGTCTTCGTCTTTGTTCTTCAGCTGATCTGACCTGATGTTATGTAAGGTCACCCTGTGTACATAAGCCTCTCTCAGTCCCTGTAAATTCAGTTGCCTCTGAAGATGTCTTGAAAGATGAAGGCTAAGGTGCTTCAGCGTTTCCCTTTTCCTGTGTGGTTTTATCTTGTCCATGTTTCCATTGTGGATCTACATGAAATGTAGAATGATAAGTACTGGTATATAGAATGATGACCATATAAAATGACAGGAATGATTAATGTTCCTTAACCAGAATGTTCTTATCACTAAGACGTACAACATGAAGGAAAAATGTGAATGACATTACGCAATCGAATGAGTTAAGTAGTGAAAAAATAGATTTTTTTTATCAGGGTTCATACAAAAACAAGATAAGAACGAAGAAAAGTGTGTAAGATAAGAGTGTAATGGACCGTAGTGATGTCAAACGCACCTAAAACGTGATCGTGTATTTGTAAAAGCTATACAGTCACTCCAAAAACTATCTGTACTTGGGGTGATCGATGAATTTCACAATGAACACTGTGACTCCCGTTGTCTCGGTAGGGTTGTCAAAATCCCTCATCCATTGTGTCATATTTTTTCAACATAATTTTGTATGGATAGTGTTTTGAGTAACTGTACTCATCCACCCACCCATCCCCCCCACACACCCACCCACCCATCCCCCACACACACCCACCCACCCATCCCCTCACACCCCCACCCACCCACAACCGCATCCAGCCCATACGTGCACGAACTGATCGCTATAAGAACAGCCCAGTCCCAACCATTGTAAAAATTATCAATAACATGTAATAAATCAGTGTATTCACTCCCGGTAAACACTGCTCCTTACACTGTCACTATGTTGAAATGAACTGTAGTTTGAGCTGATCCCCATCTAAGTTATTATATGTCTTATTTGTGTCACTTATGTTACTTGTATATTATTTGTAATTCGTAACCCATTCCCCAAATATGTAACTGTAAATTTTCAGCCTTCTGGCTGCCAAGCTCTTCAATAAACCGTTAATTACATATATTACATATCCATCCCTCACACCCCCACCCACCATATCCCTCACACACCCACCCCCACCCCCCCAACACACCCACCCACCCCCACACACACACCCACCCACCCCCACACCACACACTTACCCACCCACCCCCCACACACCCACCCACCCATCCCACACACCCACCCATCCCCCACCCCAACACACCCACCCCCCACACCCCCACACCATTCCACTTTCACACACACACCCACCACCCACACACCCACACACACTGACATCCACAGTATATAAAGTGAATCTGAACATCCACATTTATTCAACGATTCATCTAATTCACATGGGCAAGATTGTGTAACGTGTCTGGAGAATGTTGGCAGCGACGTAGATAATGTTGGCACGGAAGTGATGGACTATTACGCGGTGTCTTCAATTAGAACTTTGTGTGGGCTTAGGTGTGTGTGTGTGTGTGTGTGTGTGTGTGTGTGTGTGTGTGTGACCCCTAACTTCACCTTTAGAGTTTGCATCACCATCACGTTCTCTAGTAAACAATGTATCACTCCCCACACCTCCCCCCTCCCCCTCTGGTACACCATGCTGTAATATCATACGCCCCCACCACACACACACACATGTAAGTACTCTACAGGTGTGTGTGTGTGTGTGTGTGTATGGAACATGACGTGAAGTACCAGCGGTTGATGTTTTCATTTTCAGTTGCGTAAGAGTTGTAGAAAAATTACGTTCCTTAACTCATTGACAATTAAGTTGTGATAATAATGGTGTGTGTGTGTGTGTGTGTGTGTGTGTGTGTGTGTGTGCATGTGTGTGTGTGTGTGTGTGTGTGTGTGTGTGAAAGCTTGATCTATTATAATGACAGTGGAAGTAATATGCCCTGCATGACGCTCGTTACTTTCATTACAACTTTCTCTTGAGTCAGACCTGTAATAGTAGTGCTTCGGGGGTGGGGGGGTGGAGGGGGAGGGGGAGGGGGAGCAGAGGTGGAAATAGTAGGTGGAGGGGTGGTAGAGGTGGAGGTAGAGTGTGGAGTAGAGGTAGAGAAGTTCAAGAGTAATACCACCCTACTTGATACTGTATTAACCCTTTGTATTCCTGTTTAAACCCCCCCCCCCACCGCCCGGACTCATGTCTTCACCTTTACCTCACTTGTTTGTAATTTACGACTCGGTAATAAGAACACTAGTGAGGTGGAATTGATACCTAGGTGAGAGAAAGTGGGAGAGGTATCAAGGCAATGATCTAGTATAGCGGTACAGGTGGTGTGGACAGGTGAGGTGAGGAACATAAGGCAGCCCCCACGCGTAACCACCCGGTCACTGACATTCTCTTCCACACACACACACACACACACTCTTCGTTAAACTACCTGGTGGGTCACGTGACTTTTCAACTTTGTGAGGGTTGCCAGCTTGTCTATGGTTAAAGTTGAAAGGGCTTAATCACGTCGTTTTTTGTTATTATTTTACAAGATTTATTTAAATTTTTAACCTAACCTAATCCTCCTGCGGGAACTCTGGAAAGTTTCAAAAGGAGGCTAGATAGATTCATGGATGATAGAGAGTGGTAGTAACTCTCGACAGGAGCTGCCATGCACAGGCCAACCGGCCTATTGCAGACTCCTTATTTTCTTATGTTCTTATGTTCTTATGTACACCCTTTGCCCTCCCTACCCCTTTCCCCTCCCTACCCTCTTTCCCCTCTCTACCCCTTTCCCCTCTCTACCCCCTTTACCCTCTCTACCCTCTTTCCCCTCCCTACCCTCTTTCCCCTCCCTACCTTTTACTCCTTACTCCTTCCTCCCTCACCCTCTTCTTCCCTCCCTATCTCTCTTCCCTCCCTACCCCCTTTCCTCCCTCACCCCCTTTCCCTCCTCCTCACCCCCTCCTCCCTCCCCCCTCAGGTTCAGAGACACGACATCTCTGGTGTACTGAAGTGAACCCTTTCACGTCATGGAGGGTGGAAACTTGTTCTTAATCTATTTCTTATTATTTGACTTTATTTTTATTTCTTGGACGACGAACCTGGTGTAAGACAGTTCACTGACAGAAGAAACTCCTTAACCTCGTGCCTGGTTCATCAGAGGCTGAGATAACGGAAAGAACATTACGCAAGGAAAGAAAAAATAAAGTAAAGTCACTGAGGTGGGGAAGATGTTTGCTTCCAGTACCTGTATGTGTGTGTGTGTGGGGTGGAGTCAGCTGTTCATTCGGTTTGTTTATGTGATCAGCTGGTGGAGTTCACCGGACGAGTGAGGCCTCTCTCGCGTGTGAGGTGGTTCTATCAGGGTTTGTGGCCACTGTGTAATCCTGCTACCCTGTAATACTACCACCACCACTACCACCATTTTTTACCTCTCTTCACCAATCCAGTACCACCACTACCATTGTCACTGTCACCTCTGCACTCCAATCACCATTACCACCATTATCACTATTTCCTCCCCCCCCCCACCTCTCGTTACCATCACAACCACCATCACCACAATTTCCTCCTCCCTCCCGCCTATCCCTACCACCGTCATCACCACCACAACATATATCCCCATCCCCTCCGTCACCACCTCAATCACCATTACTACAACTACCACCATTTCCTTCTCTCTCCCTCCCCTCGTCACCACCACCATTTCCTCCTCCCTCCCCCCGTCACCACCACCACCACCACACCAGGTATCCAGAACACAGGTAGGAGCTAATAACAAAAACCATCGTGTTATTGTGGTTGAGTGAAGGAGAGGCAGCGCTTGTTGTGCATCCCTTATGAGAGGTCACTAGTCTTCCCCAAGGTTCCTGTCTGGCTCCCTCCCTCTTTGTCCTTCTTCTTCCTCTTTGCCTCTTTTTCTCCTGCACTTATTTCCTTCTTGTTTCTACTGCTCTGTCTCCTCTTCCTTCTCCTCGCTGCTGCCCATCACACTGTCACCTCCATACTGCCTCTACCACGCTACCTCCACCACACTACTACCACCACACTACCACAGTCAAACTACCACCGCCAAACTACCACCACTGTTGGCCGCCAAATATTTGTGTTTGCAAGGGGGGGGGGTCACGGCATTCAAAGTATATGAAGTCTCTCTCTCTCTCTGTGCCACCACCACCTACGCGCTAGGTGAACTTGTGACGACCAAGAACTGCGCAGCTGTAGCAGGTGTTAGTTAGCCAGACAGGTGTGTGCAGGTGTCACGCTATACGCAGGTGTGATTCTCGACACGTGTTGGCGGCGTCCCATTAACCTGCTTGTGAGGGGTTGTCTTATCTTTGAGGAATTATCGAATCACTTAAACCTTTGAGTTGAGTTTGTTTCTGTTTGTTCGTTGTTGTTTCCTCTTCTTCTTATTATTATTATTATTATTAGTAGTAGTAGTGTGTGTGTGTGTGTGTGTGTGTGTGTGTGTGTGTGTGTGTGTGTGAGAGAGAGAATTGGTACAACCTAACATTTAAATATTCCACGTAAATTTTACTTCAGGAAAAAAAAATCGAATAAACGTGTGACAAAATTTTCTTTCATTCCGAGAAAAATATTATACAGTATAGTTAACTCACACGTGAAGTATATTTCTATATTTCTTGTTAAAATGTTAATGTTGGTAATTTACACAGATACCTCGTAGTGTGTTGATTAATGAGGTGTGTTTGTGTGGTGAGGTGATGTGTGTGTGTATGTGTGTATGTATATAGTAAGCGCACAGGGTGTAGATAACGTAGGTGTGTCTATAAAGTAAAGCGTAGTTAATTCAAGGACATTGTTGTGTGTTGTCTGGGTGCAGCGGGCGGCCTCCTGTTGGTGGTAGGTGGGCGGCCTTGTACGCCCCACGACGCCCTACGCTCTGTCAAGGTCTTATCCTCACACGTGCAGTAAGGACCAGCCCACTGATGGCTCCTTGTGATATCCTAGGAGTCCTCTACATTGTTGGGTCCTTATGCTAACCTTGAAGTCCTTTACACCCTATCCTACTGTGCCCTATCCTCCCCTACCCTACCTCACCCTACCCTACCCCACCCTATCCACTATGTGTTTACAATGCTTTGAGAGGAAGTTATAGGCTAGGGAAGGTAGAGTGCTGCTTAACTAATATCCGGTAGAGGTTCTGCTAAGTGGGGGAAGGAGGAGGGGGAAGGATAAATTGGTTAGGAGGGGAGGGAAAATTAGATTGGGAGAGGAGGGAAGAGGAGGGGGAAGTTAGGCTGGGAGGGTAATAAATGTGTGTTTTCCTTCCTGTTGTTTGGATGCCCTCCCCCCTTCAGGCCCCCCCCTACCCTTCCCCATTCCTCAACCTCCTCCCCTTTCCCAAGTCCTTCCCCCTCCTCCCACCTACCCATTTCTTACCCCCATCCAAGCCTTCCTCCCTCCTTTGTCAAACCCTCACCCTCATTTCTCTCCCCAGCCCTCACCCTCATTTCCCTCCCCAGCCCTCACCCCCATTTCTCCCCAGCCTCACCTCCCCTCCCCAGCCCTCACCTCATCTCCTCCCCAGCCCTCACCCCATTTCCTCCCCCAGCCCCTCACCCCTCATTTCTCCCCAGCCCCTTACCCCATCTCCTGCCCAGCCCCTCATTTCCCCCCCAGCCCTCACCTCATCCTCACCCTCATCTCCCCAGCAGCCTCACCCCCTCCCACCTCACTCCCTCCCCCAGTCCACCCCCAGGCATCCCTCCCCCTCTGTTTACACCCACAGCTTCAGTAAACACCAACCGCCGTGACCCAAGCTGGTGAAATGAGGCCCCAAGCTGACCAACTTGTCCTCCACCCAACCTGAACTAACCATTATGCACTGGGAGCCGGTCGTTAATAGCTCGCTGTGACCTACATAGTGTGTTGGTATGTCATGAGGCAGAAAGATGGTGTGTCACCTGATAATTAAACACGTTAACGTACCTGGGTGGGTTAGGTTAGGTTAGGCAGTGAGAGGGGTATCATGGTCTCGTGAATAGAATTGGGACAACGAAAGTTAGGTTTTTGGAGTTTGTGAAGTGACCTATTTTACCTGGCCACTTTAGGGAGCCATGAACGCCTCTTTAACCCTTTCTGAATGCCCCCAAATCTCGACAGAGGTAGAGTGAGTTAGGTGATGAGGATAGATTTGGTCGGATAGGTCGGTGTTGTCTGCTAATGGCCAGTTTGGTGTGGAATCCTGAGAGAGATGTCGGGGGTGAAAGAGAGAAAGTTGTTCCCTTGCCTGTAAACAAAGTGTGTCAGACCAGGTGGACAGGTCTTATAAAGGGCTTCCTCTTGGTCACTCAGCCATTGTGGATTTTGATAATAATATATTGTTTATTTCAGTCTTGCTTAGAACTTGTACGATAAAATGTTACGGTACTTTCTTTTTAATCTATTAAGTGTAAATACCTTCTTGTATCTGATTTTATGTGTATTATTAGAACAAAGGATTTATTGAATGCGTTTCCTGTTGTTGTCTCTTAATGCTTTTGATTATCTTACTAAAGTTTGTTCTTATTTCTTTACAGGAAACCGCCAACCATGTGTTTCTCGTGATGGAGGTGAGTGTGTGTGTCGTCACCCTGGTGGAGTGAGAACCCAGTTGTTAGGGCTCACGATACAGTCAGTGAGGTCGGGAAGAACTAACTAACTACCTTGTTCAGAGGTCAAAGTCACACATCTTGGGTATTTGTTTAAGTTCAGTCCTAGGTGTTGTTGTTTACTTTCTTCCTTTGCCCCGAACTGTTGCCAGGACACCCCCCCTCTGACCTGAGTGACCATTGTCGTCGTTATTCCAGATTTTTCCCCTAATGCTTCGGATTTGATGTTTTCATGACCTTTGACCTGATATATCCTGGCTTCCTGACCTGACTTATCATGGTTAGAACTTTTGGACAAACGCTTTTGGCCTTTAGAGATGCAAATCAGTTTTATTGTTGAAATTGATGATATTACTGTACAAGAACAATATACAGATGACGTTAATATTAGACACCCCAGCTTACTACACCACCCTAACCTGACCTGACCTGACCTGACCTGACCTGACCTGACCTGACCTGACCTGACCTAACCTAACCTAACCTAACCTAACCTATTACTTAACCTAACCGAGACACTAGACAGATGAATCATCACTATCACCGCTTGGGAATTACTATACATGGAACTTTTTGATAATTTTGTGGTAATAACTCTGACATTTCACTCTTGTTCTGTTTTACTAATGGATGGGAAGTCCTTTACACAAATGTCATGACGTCCACTTTGTTTTGAGATCTTTGTCTATCATACGTCACTTCCGTTCTTATTTAATTACTGTTTTTTCCTCTAGTTAATGATTTGTTGTTGTTATTGTTAAGTTCACCAACCTTTAGAACACCTCTGCTACACTCTACGGTATGTTAAGTTTGTTCTCCACGAATCCTTTAATGAATTTAGAACTGTTAACATAACCTACCGTCAGGGGGGCCAAGATTGTAAACATAGTAAAATGACGTCATATCTAATTAATTCTTCTGATGACTTTCCAATTGAATCCAGAGTTATGACGTCACTCTTGTTGGCATTTCCCGGCTGTAACTCCAACGCTCTCCGATAGGTGGCACTCTTGTTGTGTTTTATTTTTGTCATTTAAAACACAATGACTTTTTATGCGGATTTTCCCAGAGACAAATTTGGGGGTAATTTTTGTAACGTAATTTATAGGGTTTTGGTTTTGGTGTAATTCACGGTTTCGTCATCAGGGAGCCAAGCGTGAGAATATTTTAGTCTCACGGTGTTACATTTTGATACACTGCTACGTGGGTTACTTGGGTTGTCTTATTACTATTATTATTATTATTATATGGCCTTAGCCTACGATTTATCACGAGGCTGAGGCATTAGTCCTATGACATATTGTCTTCTGTGTTAATTATACCGTTAGGCAAATCGTAGTGAGGGTGGTGAGGGGGGGGCGAGAGTGGTGAGGGGGGATGAGAGGTGATAAGGGTAGTGAGGGGGACGAGATGTGGTGGGAGGTGGAGTTTTTGGTGGCCGAACTTAGTGCAAGGAAAAGATGGTTTACATGACGCAACGCCCTTGTACCATTACCATGAAGGAGGGTAGGTATCTCTCTCTCTCAGGGCTACTGTACACGCAGGTTGAAAATAGAGGTATTGGTACAGTAATGCCGGTACAAAATACTGGTGCCGGTACAGTAACTTAACTATGTATTTAAATAGTTACGGTACAGTATATTATTAAGTAGTGTGTGTGTGTGTAGACAGCTTTAATGATCACGTACACATGTCTATACTGCAACGCCACATCATTTAATTTCCTATAGTTTCCCCTCTCATTTATTTTATCCTCGTTTTCTTCTCACTATTTCTACTCTTAAAAAAGTAGCCTTCCGGTCTTATTTTCATTTCCTCTTCAATTTTTTCTGGTTTCCAGTTATTCCTTCTTCTTTTTCCTAATTTTATCCTTAATTTCCTTGTTGTACACCCCCCCCCACCCCGTCTTACCGCCAATAGCAGGCTCAGGCAGCCATCACGTGAGAGGCAAGGATGCGTCACGTGTAGAGGGCGTGCAACTCCACCTCACCAGCCACCACAAAACAAACACACACAAACACCTCATCCGTGCTAGTGGGTCAGCTATTGCCATTGACTACCTCGCCAGTCTGCCTCTTTACGCATTTTTTTAGAATTAGGTCAGGTCAGGTCAGGTCAGATCATCATCAACCCTCACAATCAACACTCACACCTAGGGAGACAATATGGACGGCATTGCACTCTACACTTCTCACTTCCTCATCTGTAAAGTTAGGTACCCGTTCTACTGCTGTGTCGAGTTAGAGGTTCCTTCTTCAGCTGGCCTTGGTGTCAGAGTCTGTATCCACCCAGCCTTAAAAAAAAAAGTCTGGGATAAACAGTAGAATATGATGTGATGAAGGACTTGACTTGTTTACATCACCCTCCTCCTCTTACTACTCTTCCTCTTCCTGCAATACCCCTCCTCAACCCACCCTCACGACCCACCCCTTAGACCCATCCTCACGACCCACCCTCTCGACTCACCCACTCAACGTCCCCCTCGACTCACTCTCACCCCTAGACATACTCCCTAGACCCACCCCTAGACACCCACTCAACCCACCCCCTAGAGTCCCACCCCTCTCCCTCCCAGCACCTCAAGGTCAGTGCCCTCTCGAGAGCGTCTGTCTGCGTCTCCGTAGTTGGAATGTAGCTGGCTGGTGAAACACACACACACACACACACACGGAGTTAACCTTTCGAATGGCCCGACAGAAGTGCGTATTACTACCAATAGAGCTGGACTGGAGGGATGACTTGTTCTGTAGTTGAAAGTGTTGAATGTAAATGAACCCAACCAAGGCTTCTGTAGTAGTTGTTGTAGATGTTATAGTAGTAGTGATTGTTGTTGTGGGGAAGAGGAGGAGGAAGAGGTGTTGTTTTTGTTTTTAGTAGTAGTAGGAGAAGGTTGTAGGTCGTAAAAGGTAGTTGTTGTTAGTGAGAGTGACAATACTAATAGTAATTGTATCATGTTGTTGTTGTTCATAGTAGTAAGTAATAGTAGTGGCGGTGTTGTTGTGGGTGGGTGGTGGGGGGGTAGTGTGTGTCAGGAAAGTCACTCTTGGTGGAGGTACCATGATGTGCTGACCTGCTACATACACACTACTTATGTGTGTGTGTGTGTGTGTGTGTGTGTGTGTCCTCCTCCTGTGTATATATACGAAATTGTTTCCATCCGTGTGTCCTTAGTTACCGTCCGTGTCCTTAGTTACCGTCCGTGTCCTTAGTTACCGTCCGTGTGTCCTTAGTTACCGTCCGTGTGTCCTTAGTTACCGTCCGTGTGTCCTTAGTTACCGTCCGTGTGTCCTTAGTTACCGTCCGTGTGCCCGTTTTTTCCCAGAGTTAAAAATAAGAAAACTCAAAGAAAGACCTCATGTTTAGGATAACTTAGCAGGAGCTTTATTGGTGGGGCGTTTGTGAGGGTGTGGGGCAGGGGCGGGGCAGGGGCGGGGCGGGGCGGGGCGGGGGCGGGGGCAGTGACGACGGTACAGAGGAGCCAGAAACTCACTTGGTAATACATTGTAACCTTGGAGAGTACAGTGGAGGTGTAGTCAGCTGGTGGAATTGTTAGGATAATTGTGCACATCCGCTTAATGTTGGCGCCTGTAATTAACTTTACCTGACTTAACTCACTTTAATTTAGCTCAGCCTAACTTAGCTCATCCTAACCTAACTCAGTCTAACCTAACCATACCTAACCTAACCAAACAACTTACTCTTGACGTAAACAAAACAAACACGCAATTTTATCTTAGAAAATCCAGGTTCGTTTCCGGGAATTAGTTTGGTCCGACTGCCAAAAGACGGAATTAATTTTAGATCAAGTTCACCCCCGTGGTCTTGGACGTAAACAAACTAGGGGTAAGTCACTGGTGTTTCTTATCAGTCGATGAGGAAAATATAAATTAACGTGGCGTAGTTGGCGATGTTTGCGTAGTTGGCGATGTTTGCGTAGTTGGCGATGTTTGCGAAGTTGGCGATGTTTGCGTAGTTGGCGATGTTTGCGTAGTTGGCGATGTTTGCGAAGTTGGCGATGTTTGCGTAGATGGCGATGTTTGCGTGAGTTGACTAAGCTCTTATGAAGCACTTGTAGATTAAATACTGTGCCTCTACTACCAGCTTATTTCACTTTCAGATTAACCTAACCTACCCTAACGTGACGAAGAGTGCGGGGAGATATGATAGAAGTATTCAAGTGGGTGAAAGAAATCAATAAAGGTGATATAGATAAAGTTCTTATAATATCCGAGCAGGATAGGACTCGGAACAACGGATTCAAGTTGGATAAGTTTAGGTTTAGGAGGGAGATAGGAATGAACTGGTTTACAAATAGGGTGGTGGACGAGTAGAACAAGCTTAGCAACTTTGTAGTAAGTGCTGGAACGCTGGAAAGTTTCAAAGGGAGGCTGGATAGATTCATGGATGATAGAGAGTGGTAGTAACTCTCGACAGGAGCTGCCATGCACAGGCCAACCGGCCTATTGCAGACTCCTTATTCTTATGTTCTTATGTGACCTAACCTAACGTGACCTAACCGAACCCCTTTTATTTCACCTTAAGATTAACCACCCTAAAGCTAACCTAACCTAATCCCAGGTAACGTTAGTGGGGTTAAGGTTAATCTTTGGTGAAATAAGCATGGAGAGGTCTAGCCTTCAGGTGTTTCATCGACTCGTAAACAGTGCTGAGTTAGGTTAGGTGTCAGTAATCTCGTTTCACTCCGTAGGTAAATGCCGACTCGTTAACCTTTTATCAATATCATCATCGTGAGGCGGTAACCATGGTGATAGCCTTGACCGTATAGCGAATTGAAAGCCTGCAAGATATAGTGATGATTCATGGTAAACGTTATACTGATCACGTATGTATATGTGTAACGAACTGAACACCTGGCCAATGA
This sequence comes from Homarus americanus, assembly GCF_018991925.1. Taxonomy (NCBI): domain Eukaryota; kingdom Metazoa; phylum Arthropoda; class Malacostraca; order Decapoda; family Nephropidae; genus Homarus; species Homarus americanus. The sequence goes on from NW_024723541.1 coordinate 3,496,955, forward strand.
CAACACACTTCTTGTATTGATATTAGGAAGCGATACTGTGATTGGTTAGGTTGAGTTGGGTTGGATTGGGTTAGATTGGGTTAGGTTAGATTAGTATACCTGATTGTTTAACCATTATTTTCCTACCTGAACTAACTAAATTGGAATGTTTTTTACCTTAGAACAGAAAACAAGTTTGATTTTATAGTTCATTCACGGCTCAAACGCGTATTTAATCCCCAGTTCACTTAAACATAATATCCAAATGCTTAACATTTTTGCTACAGATTCGAAAGAGTTGATGTAGAACGTAATTTACATACTGAACATCGTCACACTGTCGGGTCAGCAAAATATTTCACTTGTCACTTTCCCTAACATAATTTCCTTTTCTCGTTGCAGTACTGTAATGGCGGTGACTTAGCGGATTATCTCCAAGGTAAGTGTACGATACTTCCACTTAGATTACTGTCACTTGAATGTTGAAATGTTTTGATTAATAGTTCACCGTAGAGAGCTGGTGTAAACATCCTCTCCATTGATAGGATAAACTGGGGTAAATAAAGCTTAGATGTGTGTTGTGTTTAATTACAGGTGTGCAAGGTGTGGTAGGAGAGTGGGAAAGGTGGATGGGTGTGGTGGATGGGTGTGGTGACTGATGTGGCCTAGTTAAGTGGAGTTGTTGATTTATACATACAGGTATATAGAGATAGATTTTATTTTATAGAGTTATATGTCTCTCTCTCTCTCGAAACACGTGTTGTGGAGAGTAAACAAGGTTGTAATTTGATTGTGTTGGTGAAGGTGATTATGTGGCAGTAATGGTGGTGATTGTGGTGGTGGAGATGTTATAGTAGGAGTAGTAGTGGAGTTGTTGTGGTAGTGACAGGTCAGTGTTGTGGTTGGCTGACGTGGTGTTTACTCCTTCTCCTTTGGGATAAGGGACACCACGTGCTACCTTTCCTTGGCTCCACGCCCTGACCTACTACTCACACGTCACACATACTCTCCCCTCCCACTACCATCACCACTATCACCACCACTACAACCACTATCACCACTATCACCATCACCACTATCACCAGTACCTACTTGTTAATATGTTTTCCTGCTAATCATCTACCACCCCATCTTTACAAACTGGTAGGGAAAGAAAAATGAACATTATTGCCATCTGGATTATTTAGTTACATTAAAGGACGATCTACTTAATCAGGTTAATAAAATGATCTTGTTGTTGTAGTCTTGAGAAGCTAATGGTGTTGTAGTTGTAGTGTTGTTTATGTAGTAATTTCTCTTTATTTATGTATTTCAGCCAAGGGGACGTTGAGTGAGGACACGATACGCTTGTTCCTCAGTCAGATGGGTAAGTATTACTGACTAACGCACTCAGTATACACACTCCACACAGACTCATTATACGCACTTTTCACGCTCACGCTACACATTCTTCACACTCATTAGACACACTCACATTGGTACATACTAGGCAGTCCCGTTTACACACTTACCCCCGATCGCTCATTATATCCGTCCAACCTATATTTGAAGCTACCCACTTTGTTCGAGTTAATGTTGAAGTTTATTAACGTGTTCCACTAATCCACTACTCTATTTCCTTACACTTCTCACACTACGCTGTACACATCCTCACACTCACTGTACACACCCTCACTATACACACCCTCACTATACACACCCTCACTATACACACCCTCACACTCACTGTACACACCCTCACTATACACACCTCACACTCACTGTACACACCTCCTCACTATACACACCCCTCACTGTACACACCTCACTATACACACCTCACACCCCACTATACACACTCACACCTCACTGTACACACACCTCACTATACACACACCACACTCACTATACACACACCTCACTATACACACCCCACACTCACTATACACACTCACACTCACTGTACACACCACTATACACACCTCACACTCACTATACACACCTCATTATACACACCCTCACACTCACTGTACACACCCCTCACTATACACACCTCACACCTCACTGTACACACCCTCACTAATACACACCTCACTATACACACCCTCACTATACACACCCTCACACTCACTATACACACCCTCACACTCACTATACACACCCTCACTATACACACCCTCACACTCACTGTACACACCCTCACTATACACACCCTCACACTCACTGTACACACCCTCACTATACACACCCTCACTCTGTACACACCTCTACACACACCCCTCACCTCATGCCCTCACACACCCCTCCCTCCTGTACACACCCTCCTCTACACACCCTCCTGCCTCCTATACACACCTCACACTCACTATACACACCTCTACACACCCTCACACTCTGTACACCCTCCTATACACACCTCCACTCACTATACACACCCCCTCTCACACACCCTCCTCCCTCCACCTCTCCCACACTCCACACACCCTCACTATACACCTCCACACTATACACACACTCTATACACACACACTCACTACACACCTCCCTTACACACCCTCCTCACTATACACACTCTCCTCCTACACCCTCACTTACCACCCTCACACTACTCACACCTCACTATACACCCTCACACTCACTGTACACACCTCACTATACACACCTCACACTCACTGTACACACCCTCACTATACACACCCTCACACTCACTATACACACCCTCACACTCACTATACACACCCTCACTATACACACCCTCACACTCACTGTACACACCCTCACTATACACACCCTCACACTCACTGTACACACCCTCACTATACACACCCTCACACAAAACAGATTAAAACCCTCACTCACTAGTTTTCTAGTTAGTATCATAATGGTCATTAATATTGAACTAACCAAATATCAAGGCACTAGCGAGTCGTGGCTAAGTGGTTATCACCTCTCCCTAGCGCTACTGTAGGGTTCGAATCCCGGTAGGGAGCATAATTTCAAGGTATGAATTGTTTTGTTTCCAGCGGAGTCAATGAGAGCGCTGTACGGAAAGGGCATCGTTCACCGGGACCTGAAGCCTCAAAACATCCTCTTAGCTCACGCCGGCAAGCCCAACCCTCCACCTCACCTCATAACACTCAAAATAGGTAAGTGAGAAGCAAGCTTGTCTGTATGTCGCTGTTGTGAGACGTTCATTGGGTGGAGTCGGTGTGTGACCCCCTTTTTCCTACTTCCCTTGAGAGCGGTGAGGTGTGTGTGTGTGTGTGTGTGTGTGTGTGTGTGTGTGTGTGTGTGTGAAGGCTAAAGAAATAACAGTGTATAACCTCAGCACTGACAGTTGGAGGTGAGTCAGTCAGTGTCGGGGACCCTCACCGTCATTACTCCTGGTAACTGTTTATCGTCCACACACACACACACACACACACACACACACACACACACACACACACACACACACACACTCTATCACCTATTTTTATATATTGTTAAATGTCAACAAGAAGAAGTCAACAACACCATCCTAATCATTGTTTTGTGTGTGTGTGTGTGTGTGTGTGTGTGTGTGTGTGTGTGTGTGTTGTACCCGTAGCCAGCTTCCCTCAGCAAACTCTCATTTGTAATCTCATCTCGTGTTTTGTTCATGACACTGACATAGATAAGAGTACCAGAGTGAAGGTGCAGGCAGGTCACCTTAACGGTACTACTTGTAACATGTTGATTTATCTCTGTGTTCCTGTATTTTTGTTTGTTTACACCTGCAGGGCGAGTGACGTGTTCTGGCATGTTGATAGGATCTATGGAGAAGCTCTGATATTGTATTGAAGGTTTAACACTGTATTTTGTCGAAGTAAAGTGAATGGGTTTACTGTGAGTATTCATGTGATAGTCAAAATTAATAACAGTGAATGGCTGAGAGTAATGGTTGTACAGTGTATGATAATGTTGCTTGAAGTGCGTCCTGAACGAATATATGATTTATTCTATTTTATTACGTTATAAAAACTGGAAAGTATTAAAAATATACGAGGTAAATTGAAAAAAAAAACGAATATTTCTTGCAGCAGCCAGAGAGACTAAGTGAAACAAGTGAGGCATGTATGTAGGAGGTGAGTGCAGGTGTCTTGTTATTAGGGGCAGCACATAACTCTCTCTCAATACTTTGTTTACTTTCTCTTAATAATCGCATGCGTTGAGCACATCTTAAAGGTTATTAAAGATACCCATGCCCCTGTACGGACGTTTAATTTCTCTATAGATGCAGCAATGTACGGTATTGAACGGTATCTTGGAGGTCCTTGGTCACTGCAGGAGCGGAGGTGCAAGTCTCTGCTTGTGTTTCATCATTGTTGTGGTCGGGGCAGGACGCCCGCCCACCTGTCCCTGGGTGAAACTTTGAGCGACGAATTGAAAGTTGTCATTAATTCAAAGTTAACTGCTTTTCCTAGATATACGTTGGCAATAATTATACTTGATTATATTGATGTTCATAATAAATATGTTTTAAAATATAACGTGTTCATTAAGTCAGACATTTTCGTATAAGACGACTATATTTTGAAAATATACGAATCATTCTGGGACAGAGAGAGCGTGTGGTGCCGAGCTGTCTGGCGGGTCCAAACTGGTTGTGATAATCGCGTCGCACAATGCCAGCTTTTTAGAGACGCTTCCACGGTGTTGTTAACATTTATTGTTAGATAATGATAATAATTATATTGTTATGTTATAGCGTCAGTTAGTTGTATATTATTGAATGATATTAATATTTATCTTGAATGTGTTGTCAACATTTCGTCATTATAATAATTGTTTTTCTTTACTGTAGACTTAGGTCATGGGTAATGCCACAGTATCACTCTGAACAACTATTTACGCATCATATATTATTTTTATTAAGATCGTAGTTAAAAATGGTAATAATGGATAAGTGGCACCATGACATTTGGCAACTGTGTTTAAAGGTGAGGCGCACACCGTGGTCTAGTATCGTGCATCAGTCAGTCGTCGTCTGCGCTGGTGTGCAGATAGTCCGGTCTCTAGTTCACTGTGCAGTCCCTTTTTCCTATATAATAAGTGACGTAACATTGTGCTTGGTTTATAAAGGACACAGCAACCACTGTCACTAACTATAGAAAGGTGTGAATTGATGTACGTCGTAGCCAAAGTTGTGACCATACATTGATATATTAAGATTCCCAATACATTTAAAAGGTAAGTGTTACAAACTTTAAATGACCTACTTTTATGGTATATTTTTTTTTAGGGTTTGCATATCCAGCGGCTGAGTCCACGTCAAATTTTTGTGTTTGTTTCATTTTCATTGAGGTAACTTTCACTGTTCAACTACGTAGTTCTGGTATAATTTGTAGAGATTTGGGATAAAAAAACCCAACTAAAATACTCCCCTTCCTCCTCCACTTTGTGTCAGGCTATATTCCTTTTAGCAGGAACGAATGGCAAGAGACAGACATCTAGACTCGGCAAAATTTAAAGCTGAAATCAGACACTGTAGCGATGGTGATGTTTATTTCACCGGAGTGCTGAAGGTGTTAAAATCCACCCATGAAAGTTGGCTCTTGCATCACCACATTTTCATCGCCGTTTAGTGACTTTTCACCAAATTAATATCTCCCACAGTGCCCTCAGATGTGTTCTTATTTTGTGCTTTTTTGTGTTCGTGTGTAATAAGAGGATGCTAGTTCGAATGAGGAAGTCGTATTTTCCTCCTTATTTATTTTTACGTACTTGGTGTTAAGTGCTTGTACGTGGGTGTAAGAACGTACCGGTGTCATTGCTTTCTTTAATAACTGGTATGACGGCTTTCATTTTTTTAGACAGGCAGCTTCTTAGATAGCCCACCCGGTCTTACCACCTTAACTGACACCATCGTATAAGTTACCGAGTTAACACTGACATTCTCGAGGCTTCTTAACACTGACAATACTGTATACATTATCCAGTTAACTTAACACTGAACACCGTTAATATTACCAAGTTTACATAACATTAACACCGACGTAAGTTTTCATAGCCTCCAGACAGGAAAATTGCGAGGTTTAGGCCTACTATATACCGTATAGGCCTACATCCCAATAAGCTGAATCATGCACCGTACTACAGTGTGTAAGACCAAGAACGAAATCATTTGAAATTAATAGTAAAAGAGAACGATGTTATGTTAGTTTATGTTAGTTCTTTTGGTCTGCTGCGAAGTGGCTTTTAGATTAATTTTCCCCCACACTTCCCCCAACTTTCCCCTAACCTCTCCCCAACTTTCCCCCACCTTCTCCAAATTTCTCCCACCTTCATCCAACTTTCCCCCAAACTTCCCCACCCACAGGATTTTCATTCTATACACGCCACAAAGGATCTCACCAACCAAAATAACGGCGGAGTTAAACTTAGCCTATACTCTCAGTAACCTTACATGATATAGTGCATTTAAAGATATTTTGAGCTGTGAGTTTGCTTCTGTTTGTCACTGAGGTATAGCCTACTTGTCCGTTTATTTATCATTGCTTATTATCGTCTTTATTGCCTATGCGAGGATTGTGAATAAGGTTAAGGAGTTGGTTGGATTCATTATTGACTTCAATGGCGTTGGATCTGCTTCTACCTTCTTGCTGACTCAATTTATGTGCAGTGTTTTTATTTATTGTGCCATTTAGTACTTACTATTTACGTTTGCCATTAGCTTATGTATATTACACTTAATCGTCTATTGGTGGATGGATTTCGCTCCCACTTAGTGTGCCTTGAGACTGTTTATTGCCCCGAGGAAGTACTGTATTGTATTGGTACTTCATTATTTTCAGGTCTTTAGGTTAACCTTTCATTCTGTGTCTGGTCTTGTGTTGTAGGCGATAAGTGTCATCAAGATATGGTACAGGTGGGGACAAATGTTCGCTCCCTGCGGTGAAACAGAGTCATTTGGAACGGGAATGAATCTTCGAACTGACTGACCCTGACTCTCATCTGGTGCGGGTGTGCTGTTTCCATCTCACTTGGGGTCGATACTGCTTCATTTTCGGAGGGAGCGATCTTTTGACCCCAACTACAATATTTTTCTGTATTTGTGCAGGGATCTCCTACAAACTTTGGTGATAGGTTTGTTATCATTGAAGAAAAATATCTACATTTATTGATCTTCAAGTCTGTAGTTCAGTGGTCAGCGTCAATATAAAGAGTTTTTTTATGTACTGTGTAACCATGCCGGTACTTATTGTAATATTATACCCCCAGCTCTATCCTGTGGTGCAGTACAGAGTATAACGTTTCTTACAAATCTGTTGTATTTTACTGTATGCATTTTTGTACTCCGGATGTGTCGACAACCAAGTGTAATGTATGGCTAATTATAATACATTGCCAGTTCCATTTCTACGGTATATTGATTAATAACTAATTTTTTAACCTCCAGCTGACTTTGGCTTTGCAAGATTTCTCCAAGATGGAGTAATGGCAGCCACATTGTGTGGGTCTCCTATGTATATGGCTCCAGAGGTCATCATGTCCATACAATACGACGCTAAGGCTGATCTCTGGTCATTAGGCACCATTGTGTTCCAGTGTCTTGCTGGCAAGGCACCATTCCAAGCTCAGACTCCACAGGCTCTAAAACAGTTTTATGAAAAGAATGCTAATTTGGCTCCAAGGTTAGTAGCTGTTCATAGTTTGATAGTTTTGTTCTACTGAAGTACATTTTGGTATTGTATATTCCATATGTAAACTGATTCAGTACAGCACTAATATATATTGAAGTAATTTATGAGAAACATGGAATATTCTAAACTTAATCATTGTTTTTATTCTCATACAGTACTGCTAACATACTAGATTGAAACTGTGGAAGAAAGTACCAACATATGTTTTTTGAGGTGACTGTGCTTGGTCTGGATGCATATTCTTAGGGCTCTACACTTGGCTGTGTGTACACGTCCATGAGACTATGTGCCGGATATTGTATTTGTACACATATTCCTACAGTTTCTAGCTTCAGCTTTAAGCACATTTAATCAAGACACATGTACAGTCGTATAGAGCTACATGGTCCTGGGTACATGTGGAGTCATATACATTGTTAAATTTATCTATTTGTACAGAAAAAGTCTCACAGGAAAACAGCAGATTGTAACATGGGAAACAAATAAAAATGAATACCTATATAATGGAAACTTCCTCTCCTCAGAATACCTTCAGGAACATCCGCAGAATTAGTTGATCTCCTCATGGGACTTTTAAAGAGAAATGCAAAAGATCGAATGGACTTTGAAACCTTCTTCAACCACCCATTTACTCGTATGGGAGAGTCCTCAGCTCAGAAGCCAGTTTCAGGTAGCTCATCATCGGTGCCTATGCCCACACCTTCTCCTACACCTGCAGCTACACCCAAGCCTGTGAGTCGTGGAGGAGCATACACACACCACACACAGCCTGCTCCAAGCCCTCCTATTGGTGAGTTATGCTTGTATTTTATTTTGTTTCAAATATCTTCTTTATAAAAGTACTTTATTACTTTATACCTGTAATACATTTCAGATGTTCTTGTTGCTGTTACCTAATTTTGCATAATTATATACTGCCCTGTATTTTTTCAGAACTATATGTTATTTAAAGCTAATTTTTCCACTTATGGCATCTCCACTGTCTTTGAATGAATTGCTGCACAATGTCTTATATCAGACAGACACACTCAAATCTCCAGGCTAATCCAAATGTGTTAGAAATTTGAAATGTAAAATTAGGTTAATATCCCTTTTCAATCAGATTCTAAACATCTTTATTCAATTCCATTTCCGAAAATAGGCAACCTTCCACCATCGCCAGAGGAACTGCGAATGAGCATTGACCAACGCAGTGGGAATGACTTGCCTTCAGCTTCCCCTGTAGCTCCTACCACTGTCTCAAAACCCACCCCAGTACCTCGAACAACTAATGCACAATTACCAGAAGAAGCAGAAGACTTCGTTATGGTGCCAGCCCAGCTCCCTAATGAGCCAGAAGCATCAAGAGTTCCACAAGGGTAAAGATTTTATTTACGGTATTATTTTTTTGGGTACACTTTCAAGCCATTTCCCAAAAGCATACTGGGTGGTTGGAATCAAGAGGAACACATTCTCCCTTACATGAGTTTTCTATTGTTCTTGTTCGCACACTGTGCACATGTTACCTAATGATTTGTTGAAGATCATTTTTTTTTCACTCATAATTTACACCTGTTAAAAGCTCCTTCTTGTAGAGTAACAATGGTGACCCCCCAACATAAACAGTCATGACAAAGTTCAGTTGGGATACATCATGATACCTGCTCCCTCACTCTGCCTCAGTACCTTACTATTAACTCTTCCTAAATCACGACACTCGGATATGTTTTTTGAGTCACTTACCACAGGCATCAAGACTGGATGCCAACAGCGCCTCAATAATTATCTCCATTAAAGTTATTGCAAAGAAAAATCTCAAAGAAAGACTAGGGAGTGTTACAAGATGTGAAGTGTAAATAGAACAAAATAATGGCCATAAAACATTGATAATGATAAATAATGCATTTTAGAAATTTTTTGAATGTAGTTACAGGTATTTGTGGTTTTGTTCTAGGTGGGGTGCACGGATTTTGACAAAGCCCGTGGGAGCTATAGTGTATCAGAAAAATGCTCCACAGTATAGTCCTCTCACACCCCAAATCCCAAGTTCACCCAGGCCCTCTCATCTTCCAGTCCAAGGTAATGTTCCATAGGGTAAATGAAACCTAGAATATTATTACAATTGCAGTGTTGTGCTCGAATTAAGAAAAATATTGGAATTTTTTTCATAGTAATTAACAAGTCCATTTATAATATATCTACACATAGATTTGTGAGTAAACAATATACAGTAATGAGACTTGTTTATGGTTGTACAGGAGGCAGTAGTGGTAGCACACACTCCAGCAGCAGTAGTGAATCTTGTCGGTCTGGGGAGCCCGTCCCTGTCCCATCTCAGCGAGCAACGTTCCACCAGATGACCTCCTCTGGCTCCTCAGATCAGATTTCTGCTACAATTCAACCCGAGTCTCCTAAACATCAGGGGATGTCAACCAGCCGACCTTCACCACCACCACGTTCACAACCCATCAACATGCGAAGAGTGTCAGATCATAAAGCCCCTGATGTTGCTTCATTGTCACCTCCAGCTGTAAGTTCATGTCAGGGATACTGTACAAAGTTTTTTGTTATTATTTATTCAAGCTATAAATGGTTATCAATTTGATATCCTCACTTATAATAATGTTTCTCGACCAAAATTTTTTAAAACTCTTATTGTTACTTTATCAATAGTAAGATACAGTACCTGTACTTAATTATATAAACCCCTTAAATTCCAGTTTCGAGAGAAAGGTATACAGTATTCCCTGTACAGTATATTGGTAAAAAATTACATTTTTGGAGATTTGGGCCCAAAATTGGATTTTGTTAAAAATATCACTATAGGTACTCCTGAGCATGCTGATTCCGAATCTATGGTCCACGATTCGATTGCAGGATAAATAGTGGTCATAATCACATTTGGAATATTTTAATGAAATTTTTTTCAATGCTAATTACTGTACTTGCTAACTGTGGGTTTCCGAGGTGCGATTTTGGTGTTTTTGTGTTATTCTGGAAATACTGTAGTACAGTACTGTACTTGGTACTCTCTAAAAGGTCTTGGATCTCTTATTTTAAATACTGTTTTAGGTTCAATTCACAATTGGTGATCCCCCCATGGGAGGGAGGCGAAGGTCAACTTCTGGAAGCTCTTATTCAACCACACCACCAACCACCGTAGCAGTCACAGGTATGGTTGATTTTTTATGTACTGTACCGGTTTAATTCATGTGGTACTTGGGATTTCATGATTATGTGATTTTATATGAGATGGCATTTGATTGTTTCATTAACATTTCTCTTGTGTTTGGGAAATACTTTTCAATTTTCAAAATGTTTATGTACAAAACATTTACTTTGTATATACTGATATATAATCTATTGAAATATATTTAATATCAGCAGTACTCTACTACTTTACTTAGAGTATAAAATTTAGTGTTACACTTTCCCAAACACCTGTGAGTCTCTTACTTGTAATTAGAATTCACAATACAAATGCCAAATACACAAGTCTGAATCATGAAAATTAAAGTGTTATGCTATATCCTGTACCGTAATACTTTTATAAGAACTCCGTGGGGTATTCTTAGATGTGCTTATTATCGGTACTGTACTTCATCCCCAACTCTTGGAACAGGAGCACTTGGAAGTCCTACATATGATGCCCAGTTCCCATTGTAAAAGTGGGCTGGTGGTATGAAGGGCATCCAGCCATAAAATTTTCTTCAAATTTGTTATCTCAACCAGAACATCATGAGCATTATACAGTACTGTACCGTATGTAGGACTTCCAGGTACCCTATTAGCTGGCAAGACAGTGTGTCCATTCTCTGAAATACTAAAAAAATTACCTACATACCTAAGTGTAGAAGCACAATACTGTAATACAAAATGGTTAAGTGAACAAGAATGACTTCTCATTATCATGAATCATGAACGACACAAATGGGTCCCTTTTATCCGTTTCCCTCTGTTGGAAAGATGTTATGTAGTGACAAACTGATAATAACCAGTTGTTCAAAATACTAACAGGTGAAAAAAATACTGCTTGATTTTTCACTTGGAAAAATTGTTTAATACAGTAATATATATTTTCATTGAACACAATTTATAAATAAATGTTAAGGATTTAAATTGCATTAGTAGAGTTGCTGGAGCCACTTAAGGCACATTTCATATACAGTATCAGAACCTTAAAAAGATCTGTAATTTTTTGTGTTTTTGTCTTACATGGATTTATAGCATTGAAATTTTAGTTTCTGTGGGTAATGTGGGACTGTTGATGAAATGTTGTTTTGAGTAATGGAAGGCAAAATTTCCCACGTCCATTCTGTATAATGTTGGGTGAACATAGCTGTCAGTTGGGGTGCTTTTGTAGTGTGTGTCTTAAACAGTTGTCTAACTGAATTGCATTAGAAATTGTTCACCAGTAGTAAGTACAGTAGTAATATAACAAGGGCTTTGTTGTGCTGCAGGTAACACCCAGGTGATCCAAGGAGGTCGCCTCACCCCCACCAACTCACCCTTACGTCAGTCTGGTCGTCGTACACCTCCCTACATGCCTCCCCAACTATTTTCCACCCCCCCTGTGCTGCCCCCCATCCTGGGATCTCCCACAAAAATAGGTCTTGGTCAAGATAATCCTGCAGGAGACATCTGTGGGAACACTACCAACCTGCCTCCCACAGCCCCACACCGTGCTATCACACTCCCCGAGATGACCTCTGTTTCACGTGACCTCTTTTTGGGTCAGTAAGGGTTTGCCAACATAGAAGTCACATGCTTCACTGTGTTTTGTGTATTGTTATTGTGTAAGCTTGAAAATTATTTGTTTCATGTAAAATATCTGTTCGTTTTGTTGAACTTGGAAGAGATTTGTGCTGTATTTTGTATTAAGTGTCTGCCACCATATTATGGGTACTGTATTGATAATTTATCTAGCCACCACTCCGTCTGTGAATAAGATACTGTATTGTACTGTACTTACCAAAAGTATTGTGTATATATATATATATATATATATATATATATATATATATATATATATATATATATATATATATATATATATATATATATATATATATGTGTATATATATATGTATATATATATATATATATATATATATATATATATATATATATATATATATATATATATATATATATATATATATATATATATATATATATATATATATATATATATATATATATATATATATATATATATATATATATATATATATATATATATATATATATATATATTATACAGTACAGTATACATATATATACATATACTTACAGTATATATAAAATTCAAAAAAAAATTCCTTCAAATCTTGTGTTTTCCACAGGTGTTACACAAGATATGAGTGTAGAAAGTAGTGGACTTCAACGATCACGAACAGAGTCTCATCTTTTAGAATGTGTAGCTCGTGGTGCCAGTCCCCCCAACCCTGGGAGGTACGGTCAGTCAGCACCAGCATTCCTTCTACAAAGCCACCCATTGAGTCAGGGTGATGGACAAGATACTGTAGCTTTCTATGCACCTCCCCTTCATCAAGAAACATTAATGGAGGTAGTTAATAAAACCACTTGTACTGGTTATATTGTGTAGCCATTTGTGTTGATGAGAGCAATTTTTTGGTAAAGATATTCATGTCTGTTAGTAAATATAAACTCGGTTATTAATTGATGACATATTTAAGATATTATTAATCTATATCTGGTGTATATTAAAATCTTTAATGCTAACAAATGGTAAAGTTCCCCCCACACACACGTGTAGCTAATGATTCTTGTCTCTCACCAGCGCGAACACAATGAAACATTAGCGAAGCTCAACTTCGTGCTCGCCCTGGTAGACTGTATCCTAGAACTGGCCCGCTCCAGAGCCGCACCAATCACAGCCTTACGACAAAATGCAGCCATGAGAGAATCGATGTCAGGAGGTAAATTTCCTTTTCCATCTGTTATCTTCTCTTCCACATTTGTATGGGATGAATTAGAGAGTACAGATAATTGTATTGTTTTATTCTTATTTAGATATTGTGCCTTATTTATCTGTACCTATAGTAGAGCATTTGACTTGTAGGAGGTTGTTCAGTTGTCAATCTATCTGTAATGTCCTGTGTAGACAAATGAAAATAAAAATGTAAATTAACTCATTGACTAATATTATTGTGTATCGCTTCCATTCACTGTATATGATATATTTATTGGGTTAAATCCATATCTACTTTTGCAAAAAGGAAAGAATTCAAGAGTTTCTTAAGTAGAATACCCACAGCTGTTGTGAGGTTGTTGTAAAGTAGATGTGTATTTACTTGAGTTGATACTGTGGAAATTAAGAATGGGATTTTAAGGAAATTTAACTTTCAACAAATAATTTATTTAATTTTATAAAATGCTTACCATTGTTTCATTGATTGTGCAGGCTCACCTCGTGATTCAGACGGTTCTACCATGGCGTCCCCTCCATCAGAGTGGCAGCGAAGAGCAGAGCAGCTGGTGTTGTATGTGAGAGCCTTACAGCTGCTGTCGTCAGCGCTTACTCTGGCCAAAGACGAGAAGTCAGTTAGCAGACTACAGCCTTCAAATGCTGTTAAGAATGGTAAATATTGTTTCAGAAGTACATAATTATATTTTAGCAGAGAGTTTGGCCATGTTGCATATTATCTCCAACATTATACTGTAATATTTATTTAGAAGTTTTAATGCAAGAAGTTGTAATTGATGTGATGGAATGGTGTGCAGTGACACTTGTTATTACAGTAGTGAAGAGGCATTATAAAAACAGGTCAGTTGAATTAATACTACAAAGACAGAAATAATACTGTAGTTGTTTCCAGATTAGAAATATATACTATGATAAAAAAATATGGTAGAAAAGGCAACATAAACAAGACACTGGTTTTAAATTGATAAAACCCCTGCTGAAATTCTATGTATGGTCTGTACTATTGTAAGGGTCAAAGCTTGGTACTTTTGGCCAACAGCAAAATGAGGCTAAAGGCTTTCAAAACATAGTTGTCCAGGAGAAAGTTAAAGATAAGAAATACAGAGACTGAGTGGAGCAACAAGAAATAGTGGAAACGTTTAGATGAAGAATTGGGAACTGATTGAATATAGTGAAAGATAGTACTGCAATAGTAGGGGGGTCATGGTAAGGCAGGAACATAATCAACATGTAAAGTAGTACGTGTGTATGAAATCTGAACAAAATCCGTGGTATGACTCAAGTGCCAAAATGCAATGTCAGGCATATTTTTGACGTAAAAAACAACAGTTTTTGTGTAGTGAAAACTAACATGCTGATGTCATAAAGATAGTCTATATTTTTAAGGAAATGTATATAAAGGTGATTTAAAACTTATGGGCACAGTTTAAGTGACCTTTTAAATATTCTAAATATCTTTAATTACTGTATTTCAAAGTTCATTAATTCACACTAATTACTCGAATTTTTAAACTGTGATCCCAGATCCTTAATCAGAGTGTAAACTAGCACTTTTGTATAAAGTTTGATCAAAGTCCATGGTATGAGGAGGAGAAATGAATCTTAAGGCAGAGCCCTTGAAAAAATACTAAACCTCAAAAGATTGGTAAAAACAGGCCACAAATTTTTGGGGTAGTGGACTGTGTTCACCAGTTCTCACACTTGTGGATGACATCTTACATGACTAAATGTAGTGTTCTTTTAACATGCATACTGTACAGTATTTGTAAAATACATCAACATTTTACAGTTGTAGGAGTGCTAAATGACCGTTTTCGACAAGCGTTGAGTGTGTGCAAGGATCTGAATAGTACTGGAGCGGTTACTGCAGTAGATCCAAGAACATCCACCGTAACTGCAGACAAATTGATTTACAATTATGCTATTGAGATGGTGAGTATTATGACACAGTTGTTATAACTTTAGCAGCAGCACATACATAAGGTTCTGGTGTTTCTTTGCACACAAAATATGCATAGTACACACACAATATTATTTCCATCTGCACATCTACGTGGGCCCGATCCTTGGTTTTCATTAAAAAACAAAAAGGAAATTTGTTTTGAATTCTTTCATCAGTTTATGTCAGCTACTGTGTGATCTACCAGAAGTTTTAGTTGACAAGAATTTGTTATTGCTCTTGGATAAACTTATTTTAGAATACCATTTGTTATTTACTAATTCACATGTGGAATTATTAAAAAATTTTCAATATTTATTCCTTAGCAGGAAAAAGTAGATTTTACTGTTACTTTTTATCCAGAATTATGAATGCGGTTACTGTCATGATCTTATTTTAATCTTTTTGTGGTACAGTACTGGTTCACCCATTAGTTGTAATTAATAATTTTAAGAAAAGGAACACTAAAACAACACATTTGGCAAAGCACAAATGAAAAACAGTGATGGTAATTCTTTGTTGCACTTAATTCTCACTATACTGCAACTGTGAGAAGAAATTTTAATTAGTATTGTTTTTTGTCAGCCGTAATCACAAAAATGTCCAAAAGTTTGTTTAAGACTATGTAATATAAATATCTCTTCCTTTACAGTGTCAGAGTGCTGCATTGGATGAACTGTTTGGGAAACCAGAGGAGTGCTTCCGACGCTACCAAACTGCACAAATACTTCTTCATGCTCTGGCTCAACAAGTAGCACACGATTCAGACCGCTCTCTGCTCACACGCTACAAACAGGCAGTAGAAAGACGACTATTTCTCCTTCATGAACAAGGAGTTGTTCATGCCTATAATACAAATGAAGCATAGAGACTGGAAAAAAGTTTATACAATGCATACATTATGCATAAATTGGTTGAAAGGCATTGGCTAAATTGTACAGGACGGAAATACTTGGAAAATGATATCATGGATTTCAGTTGTGTGTATAGCACCTTTACAGCTTGTTTGACAATATTTTTTTATAACTACTTCCATGATAAGAAAGACATTTGTTTACAATTTTTTCACATTTATTAATACAGTATTTGGCTGTCAAGACTGTGACCGAATGTTAGGCTTGTACAGTATACATATTACTTATGCATTTAAATTGTTTCTCGTGAATATAAAGTGGCAACACACAAGTGCTATAAACAGTGATTCATATCGTATAATAGGAAATCGTCAGCAGCCCATAGAATTTGACTATTGGTATTATGGGGGGAGGGAAGGGGGCAATCTTCAAGAAAAAGAAATTACAAGAAGCTCTCTCAGATTTTGTGATTGTTGTAATATATGAACAGCAGTGGAAAGGATTTATGAAATTATGACCAATGTACAATGGAAAATTGTATTAATAACAAGAAGTCAAAACAATGCTTCCTTATTTATTTTCTGTGTCTGTAGGAATACTGTCACTTTAATGTAAAGATTTTTTTATATAATATAACTGTGCATTGCCAAAATGAAAGTGTTTCAGAATGACGATAGTTGTATAAAGGTTCGCAAATACTACTGACGTGTGTAATTAGCAACGTTCTGTGTGCTTTATATATACATCCATGTACATGAATATTATCACTCCAGCAAGCTCTGATTAATTCATAATATATATATGTTTTCATTAACAACCAATACCTCTATGTTTGTAGCCTTGTTCCATACAGCGATCGTTACCCTGAGAAGCTCTCGGTACAAACATTTTGTTCATAAAAGTAAAAGATGAATATTGTACTATACTGTACGTATTGATGTACCTTCAGCATTACAATATGCAGTTGCAAAAGCATAAAAGGTGTTTCAGATTGCTATTACCAGCCTGTTGAAAAGTATGAAAAATATCAGGGACATTTCTCAACGGAAATTATTTCCTCCCGTCGGTTTTAAAGTATGTACTTTAACTGATACCACGGCCAGACAATACTTACATTAATCATTCTGTACTTGTGTGAACAATTGAAATGATGACTGTGCGAATTGATAGCTGCAATGCACGTATTCCAGAATGAAAGAATGCCTTTAAATATAAAGTCATACTTTTGCCTCGTTTCCATAAATAAGAGAGTAAAGTTCGTCGAGACTAGAAAATATGATAAACAATTATTGCCTTAGTTTTTCGGTGGACGTAATTGGCTATAAAGAAGAAAAAATATACTATATATGGTAATGAAGCCATGCTCCTATAACTAATAGATAGTTAAGAAATTAGCTGAGTGTAGCAGTTGTACACCAAGGCTGAAGTTATCCACACCTGTAGAACAAACAAAACTAAAAAAATATTATGGTGTTCAAATTATATAATTTTTTTATTTGTTTTATATGCTGAGACTTGATAATTTAATGTATAGTATCAGAAAAACAGACATGTAGAAATTATATTTCCATGTGTTAATTTGTATATTAAATATTCTAATGAGGTAGTGTATGAAAAATACATGAGTATAGTGTTTGTGATCACATGTGGCAATAGATATAGCTCATTGGTGAGTAACAGGTTTTGTTATTCATTTCTCAAAGTTATTCTGCCCCTTTTATCTGTGATGCTCAGGTGTCTCAGTGACAAAAAAATTTCATTAATGAAGACTATGAATAACTTGGTGCTGGATACCACTAGTTTTGGTGTATTAATGCCAGGGAGTAGTGTATGAGTCAAGTGCTTATGGATCTTAACAATACTCCTGACGCTGTGCTCACCTTCTCTTTCCCTTATGCCCAAGAGGAAAGGCCTCATTTACTGTTATATTTACTTCATCATACATCCTAACATTTATTTTGGTGATAATAGTTTTTGATAATTTATTTAGTACAGTATGTACATGGTCTATAATCATTCATTTATTCCTGTGCTATCAAGAATATACTGGTATATACAGTACCATGTTAAGAGATGAAGCATTAGAAACAAAGAAAACTGGTAGCAGAATAGATTTTTTAATTTGTGAAAATGTTGCCAGAATTGCACAGGAAAATAGAGTGATTATCAGTTTTTTGTTACCCAGAGTAAGAGTTGTTTCCAGTTTCATTTTACAACCAAGTGTCAAATGAAGAGTTTAAGTGCTGCATAAGATATCAGAAAAAATTCAATATAAGAATAATGATTTGCAACAGTTTATTGTATCTTATTAATTTGACTATTTACTCATTGAGAAAGCATGTAAATATCTTGATATTAACTTGGTTAACATAATGACAAATCTGAATTTGTTTTGCTTTGTTTTTGTCTTTCAAATCTATATACAATTACTCAGGAAAAATAGCTTAAGATTCAATTGCCACAAAGTCTTTTGTTCTGCAAATGTGTATATATGTATGTGTGAGTGTGCAAGTGTTTTGTTTTAGGTAATTCTCATTTGATTTTGGATAACTTGCCTGTGAAAAGCTTTAGTTTTTATATGTATGCATTATTTTTAGTCTTGAATAGTAAGGTGAGAAGTAATTAACTAAAATATGTACTTAGAATTTTCTTCATGTTTTTCATATGGAGTTCTTAACTCCCAACCTCAAGTTATGCAGTTAAGTCAGTATAATTCTGCAGAATATGTAATAAGATATGTATAACCTGGTAACTGATTGATACCCTGATGTTGATCTTTAGTGTTGCCCAAATTGACACGACCAGCTTCAGTACAGTGTAATCGAAGGTATATGTGAAAAATATCAGTTTTCTGGTTATATGTGCATTCTACATCTGGGGGGCACAGATTGTAGAACATTACTGTATATGATATAATATTGTCTGTCGTTTGCATTCATGGAGTCAGTGTCTAGAATTTACTGTCTTTTACAGTGATACAGTGACTTTCTCTGAGAAATTGCAAAATTCATCATCAAGTAATGGAAATGAAGTGATGCCCATGTGGCTTCTATCTAGTCCCGTAACACCGAGCCCAAGGCCTAATGCACTTCACTAATAAAGAACAAATCATCGTTGATTAGACAGAATTAAAAAGTTAGTACTGTACATGTATTTTGCTTTCAGGCTGTGTATATAAAAAGTGGTCAAATGTATCTTGAGGGGTGTTCATTGACTTGTAAAATGAACTTAGTGGGGTAAGATGTTAACAATAATTATTATGGTTTCCGTAGTAATTACTTTTTTTGTAAGAGGAAGTGAATCAGTCACACATCATGAGTTGTTCTTTTATTATCAGGAAGGTATAATCCCTTGTTGGTACATATAACACTTATAAGTTTTTGAGTTTACATCACCTGTACATTAAAGTTATCTTTCTAGTCGATTGATTTGTGTGTGGGCATTTTGGGTGGGTATGCGTTGGTCCCGGTGTCACACATGAAGGACACTGTAGTTCTGTCAGCCCATATCATAATTTAAGGGACATGCGTCTCTCAAGATCTCGTGCTTAGTTCATAGTTTGTTATTAGTGCATAGGTAAAGGGTTCACGACAAAGGAATGTATTTTTTTTAATATGCATGGAAACTATGTGTATGAAAATGCACACACTACTCATACATACAGTATATATTTTACAAACACTCTCATTAGCAGACATTCTGTACTGTGTACTCATTCTGTATCTCGCACACTCCTGACACACACATACACACTACATCTTCCATAGGCAGTTATTGCAATTCAGTCTACATTAAATAGACTTTGTTCTCTCGTCATTTTCAGACTTTGCATGACTGAGTTACATAATATATCTGGAACATTAAATATTAAAATTTTGTAGTTCCTGTTAATCATTCTGTGACCTACTGATTTTAATCATGACTGCAGTCATGGGCAAATTATCATCCGAGCAAGACATGCCTGTGCCACTAACCTGTACTGACTCACAACATGGGTAGTGGCATTAGCTGTTGCCATGGTGTCTGCCAACCACAGCATCTGTGATCTGTTTGTTTTTACGTTAGTGAGATTTTTTACAAGATGACTCATTGCATTACTGTAAGAGCTGCAAGAGCAAAATATTGTGAAACAGTGTGTGTACAGGAAATGTATATTTCTTGTTGCAATGCTGCCCTGTCTGTGTTTATTTCTGTGCCTATTATTTAATTCAGGAATACAAGAAGACATAAGATGAAATGTCAGTGTGATGGCTGACTAGTTAGTGAACTGAATGAGAGGGTGAAAGTCATGTGTGGATGAACTCTGATGGGGTATTTGATAATCCCAGATGTAGACAGTAGTTGTATGTCATCAAAGAGTTGCCCAGCCTTTGTAGTGAAAGTGTGTTGGCACACTGCAGTATTACAAGACCCAAAGTAACTATTCTTACATATTCTTTCAGATTGGCAAATTTGTTACTTGGTCAATACAAGAACAAATGTATGGCTGTTGGTCTCTGTTCCTGTTTAACCAATTGCAAATTATGCTTTTAAATGTACAGATTATAGCTAAAAATTCTTATTTTAAAAATTATAAAAAAATTCAAAAAACAAAAAAGAATACTGCTATGTTTGACTGCTGTAGCGGCAGGGCATAATGCAGGTCCTGTAATACACTAGATGCCTTTATGTACATGTGAAGCAGATAAACAGCATTGTGTAGAGTATCATACCTACTATAAGCAAGTTTTTGGTGGGTATAACCATCTCCTAGTAGCTCCTAGTCATGTTGATATAATAATTTTAAAGGAGCAGATGGCCACCAGAGATAGGGTTATGGATGTACAGGCTACCCTACAACCTGTGTTTGTGTACATATGATGAGGATGCAGGTAAACATTATTTACTCTTGCAACTAGTACAATGCCCTGCATGGGCTGTCATTTTATATTCTTATTATAAACACAATAGAGCAAAAAGAAAAGTCAAATAAAAAGAAAGTCTCGGATCTCTTTTTATTTCCCTACATAATCAATACAACAATAGTAAAATATAAAGGAGGAATATTCAAGAAATGGCTGAAATAGCAGAATTGGTAAGTCGTGGTACAAAATTCAGTGTGTACAGGTGAGCAATGTGAATGACACTAAAAACAATCACATTCATATGTTAAAAGCTTTATGAATTAACAGGGATACATCTGATGAATAACTATCCTGGGGGACTTTGCTGTGGAAGGTGGACAAATCCTGCACTACCACACAAGGGCCCTCACAGGCGTTGAAGCCCCTAGGGGACCCGCCGAAGGGCGGCAGCACCCCCAGGGGCCATCCTTAGGGGTGGTGATGCCCCCCTGGGTCCTCCCAAGGGCAGTTGGGCCTTGCCAGGGGCTGTGGCACTACCAGGGATCTTCCCAGGGGTAGCGGCGCTCCCATGGACCCTCTCAAGGGCGGTGGCGTGGCCAGGGTCACTCCCAGTTTTGGAGGCACCCCCAGAGGTCTTCATAGGGGCTGTGGCATCCCCAGGGGCCCTCTCAGGTGCATCAGCTCCTCCAGGGACCCTCCCAAGTGCCGTGGCACCCTCAAGGACCGCGGCACCCTCAAGGGCTTGATCGTGGTATACATATTACATACGCCCTGCAATCCCTTACTTAACTGTGATTGGTAGAATAAAATGTAAATCAACCAAAGTACAGCCAATAGGAGAACAGAACTATCAGTCAGCACAACACCCCAACTTATGTTTTCCAATTGGATATTTATTCACCTTTTCAATGTTCTGGATGGAATCATACTGGAAATGCGAAGGGGGTGGTGTATTTACTTAATGTCATAGCTATCAGAGTTCTAAATAGTGAAAAAAACAACTGTGCCCAGGGAACCTCACTGGGGCAACAACAACCCCAGAGGCCCTCCAGATGCATTGGTTCCCCTAAGGGCCATCACAAATGCCTGGGCGCCCCTAGGGGGCCCTCCCAAAGGTGGCCATGCCCCTGGGGGCTCTTTTTAGAGACGGCATAGCCTCCAGTACCTTCCCTGGGCGACGACGCTCCCAGGGGCTCTCCCAGATGTAGAGGCGCCACTAGGGAACCTAATAGGGGCGGCGGCGCTCCTTTGGGGCCCTCACAATGGCAGCGGTGTCCCCTAGAGCCCTCCTTAGTGAAGGCGGAGCCCCCATCGCACTTGGGAGGGCCCCTGGGGCAGGCACCGCTCTTGGGAGGGCCCCTCTGGGTGCCACAGCCCCTGGAAGAACACCTTCCAGGGCTTCTGGGGGCTCCGCCTCCCGTGGTAGGGCCCCTAGCGGCTCTGCCTTCACTAAGGAGGGCCCTAGGGGACACCGCTGCTGTTGTGAGGGCTTGATCGTGATATAGTACAAATAGCATACATCCAGCAATCCCTTACTTAACTGTGATTGGTGGATTAAAATAAAAAATGCACCAAATTCTAGCCAATAGGAGAACAGATCAGCAAGTCAGCACAATACCCCAACTTATGTTTCCCTGTTGGATATGTATTCACCTTTTCATTGTTCAGGATGCGATCACACAGGAAATGCGATGGGTGGTGTATATATTTAACTTCATATCTCTCAGAGTTCTAAATAGTAAAAACTAACTGCCGCCAGAGGACCTCCCAGAGGCAAAGGCGCACCTAGGGGTCCTCCTTAAGGTCAGCAGTGCCACCAGAGGCTCTACCAGGGACGGTGGTGCTGCCAAGGGCCCTTGCAGTGGAGATGTCTATAGGGGTCATTCTAGGGAATGCGGGGGCCCTCCTAAAGACAATGACACCGCCAGGCGTTCTCCCAGGAGCGGTAGCGCCCCAAGGGGCCCTCCCAGGTGTCCTCCCAGGGGAAGATGCTCCCCCAGGGGCCAACCCAAGAGCAGCTCCTCCCTCAGGAACCGTGACAGTGGCGGCAAAGCCTCCAGTGGCCTTCCCTGGGGCCTCAGCGACCCTAGGAGCTCTCTCAGGGGCGTTGGTGCCTCCAAAGGCCTTTCCAGGGATGGTGGTGCCCCCAGGGGCCCTCCCAGGGAAAACTGCTCCCCCAGAGGACCACCCAAGGGCAGCTCCTCCCTCAGGGACCCTTCCACATGCAGCATCGCCCCAAGAACTTCATAGATTTGACT